>NW_014577579.1:180967-184724 GCF_000485595.1 Priapulus caudatus
CTACCAAAACCAGGTCACTGCGACCTTATTATTTTACATTTTACCTTGACCTTGATCATGATTTCCCTTCGCTCTCTAACTCGGCCCCTAATTGACCTAGCGCTACCAAACTTGTATACTGTACACATCTTGGAGAAGGTGAGCAGCTGTACCAAAACCAGGTCTTGGCGGCTGTAGTCATGCATACCACGCGCGTGTATGATAGTAAGCTGCGACCCCCAGGGGCCACTTATTCCATTTACCGATCCAACCACGATATCGCCTATCGCCTACTAGATCGATATCATACTTATTAAAATTTTTCTCTGCTGTGCTCTGCTCATTCAAAGTCTAGGCGGTAGTGTTGGAAAAATCGAAGCTTAATCGTTTAAAATTCGAACGTGTGCGATGACAGTGCGTGCGTGCATGCGTGCGTGCGTGCGTACGTGTGTGTGTGTGTATATATACCAGCTGCAGGCCCTATGTAGACGTTTTTCTCAGCATGAGCGTGTGTATGCATAGGTGTGTGCGTGTGCGTGTGCGTGTGCGTGTGCGTGTGCGTGTGCGTGTGCGTGTGCATGCATTATTGCATGCATGCATGCATGTGTGTGTGCGTGCGTGCATGTGTGCGTAGGTGTGTGAAGCTGCGTCGGATGTCAACATTCTCACAATCATGCATGACATTACGCATTCATGTAAGCGCTTATTAACCGATGCCGCTACTAATTGGCGGTGGTCATCAATTATTGATCTGGTATTTATTGCCTATTAAGTATTCATCAGGTCCATCTGTAATAACCACACACGGGATGTGTACATGCTTGTAACCTAGCATGTTTGAGCTCTCTCACATCCACAGATATGTATTCATAGCACGGGAAGTCCAGTGTGTAAGCAAGATTTCAAGCATTCATAATATAGCTACATAAATATGGCAACATAAATAAATATAGATGTCTATGACGATAGACGTCTATGTATGTCGTCCAGTATATATGACTAATCGGGATCTCTTATGTTTACACTGTCTAGAATGTTATATTCCATATCTCATGGAAGGGCTTAATAGTAATTTTATAGGTAATCTGCTGCCTGTTCAAGTTGCCCATTGTTACAGGGATGTTAATTATAATCAATCCGTGAATACCTAATTTAAAACAGGCAATATCCTGCTATGGAATGATGTGTCTTCATATTTTAAGTTCACATGCATGAGCTGATTAGTATTCTTTATTCTTCCTCGTGAGGCGATTTACAACCAAAAGAATTTTAACCGAAAATTTTACCGTAGGTCGATATCCGAGTGTTCAATGTTTGGCGTCCAAATATTCTCTCGAGTTTCACTCTGATCCACGAGTGTTCTATGTATCGCCGATATTTGCAGTTGCGCGTCTATAACTTGCTGTGAATTGACAGAGAGCGATGATATGGAGATAAATTGTCCAGCGTTCGCCATCACAGAGTATGAGAGCGAGCTAGAGAGCGAGAGAGCTTGCTGAAAAGCACAAAGATGAATCCGATGGGTGCACTCAAATGATAACGGCATTAAGGATTTAGATTGTAAATTATAAGTAATTGTGTTATCCTCGGCTGTCAGTTTATGCCGCTCGTTGCTATCCATAGATACAGTTCAAATCTTGTGGCATGTACCCGTGTATTGGCACAGTAGGAGTTTAGCATCTGTGTCTGTCTGTCTGTCTGTCTGTCTGTCCGTCCATCCATCTATATATCTGTATGTCCATCTGCTCATCCCCCTGTACGTGGTGTCTGCCTGCGCCCATTGCAGTGTCTGTGACGAAACCATGGCCAGAAATTTAAAGTTCAACTTGTGCAGTTAAATAAACAGCTACATATTAAACTAATAAGCATATTTCGACAGATAAATATCTTTATATATTGTAAAAACAACTTTAATAATTTTATCCTGCGTTTTTGGTACTTATTTCAACAAATGACGTTTTGCATACTCGTAATCGGAGTTGCGTATTGCATAGTTCAAACTGACTATATTATATACGTGTGTAGCTGTTCGGACAAAGTAGGACGGTAGCTGACGTACATGGTATTGAATTATTGATGTACGCTTGTTTTTACCTTCAGGGTTCAAGATGGCGACGGAGAGTTTCTTCTGATCGAAGCCGCCGACTATCTTCCAAAATGGCTGAAACCGGACACGAGTGAGAACAGGGTGAGAACATGTCCACGTTGGCACACTTATTACCGCAATTAAATATTAATTAATTAATTACATATATATTATTATTATTATTTATTTATTTATTTATTTTAAATATTCTATTTTTATTAGCAATTTTGAGAGAGTCTTTCCTCATGTCAGAGCTTTTCGGCTCAGTCCACCATGGTTCTTGCTCATGGCATACCTTTAATATTGTCGCAGAAATCACGGTAGACTAGTAGAAGTCAGGGCTTAATGAGAGATGCAAATATGAAATAAAGTCAGTGTTACCCACGCTCAAATCTAGCGAGAAGACCTCCATACCTTCAAGAGCTAAGGCTGCCTGACTGCTTACCATAATAACGAGACTAGCCCGGTTGGCTGGCTGGTTGTGACAGTGGCTTGCTGGCTGAAGTCACTGACTGACTGGGTTGGTGACTGACCACTGCTATATATCACTTCATGATGCTGATGGGTTGCGTCAGCGGGCTTGTTTGGTTGGGTTGGCGTATACTTGTAGACCTGGTGAGGCCGCCAGGCTGACAGTGAGGTAGGCCTGGTTGCCTGCTGGTGAGCTTCGTGAGACATTGTCAGACTTTGCTGTGACTTTGGTTGACATGATAAAATATGGTGACAGTCGCGCATTAGTATTAGAAGTCACACAGAGGTTGCGTCTGACTCTCCAACGACGCCCCCATCCGACTATAATCCCATATCCATATATGTTCGACTAAAATGCCCTTATACGGTATATCCTGGGCATTTGTGAACCCTGCGTTTCGAAACTGCTTGTATTTTAATGACTGTTGTGCTCGTGCATCAGGCATGCGTAAATTTGACTGCCTTTATAATTCAGAACAAGCGGCCTTGCCAGGGTTTGACCCGATGTTGTGTGGCACCACCGTGCAGAGCAGTGCAGTTAATGTGTATTCCCCGCGACGAAAGTCGGCGGGATACTATGGTTTTCATGTCTTCCCAGCCGCGCGCGGCCGCCGCTCGGCATCCCAGCGCCGCCAGAGAATTTCCTTCTGCTCTAGTAACGCGAGCCCCGTAATTGACTCTATTGCGTGAGCGCGAACTGTGGTATAGCTACACAATCTAATGGGGAAAAGCGTGTGCAGAAGTAGCCAAAAACCAGGTCATGAGCGACCTTTATTTTGACTTCTTTAACCTTGACCTTGACATAATTTCCCTTCGCGCTTCTAACGTCGCCCCTAATTACCTAGGCGCTTAACTAACTCTTGCCCGTATAGACTTACACATGCGTTCGGGGAGAAGAGTGATGCAAGCTGTACCAAAAAAACGCAGAGCCCTCCACATCGCCCACGACTTTAATTGGACCTTTACCTAGACCGTGATCACATATTTCCCTCCCCCGCTTGCTACTAACTCGGCGTCCCCTAAATTGACCTAGCCGCTACACCCGGACGAAACTATGTCATAGCTACAGCAGACTTGGGGAGAAGGTGTGTCGCGTACCAAACAAGGTTGCTGCGGCTTTGATTGGACGCTTGACCTTTGACCATATTTTTCTTCCAACCTATAACTCGAGACCCCCCTAATTGACATACAGTGCCGTGACCCGAAACTTGGTAGTACTAC
>NW_014577579.1:185595-189080 GCF_000485595.1 Priapulus caudatus
GTACCAAAACCAGGGCACGGCAACCTTTATTTGACCTTGACCGTGACCTTAACCTTGACCTTCATTATATTTCCCTTCTGCTCTATAACTCGGCCCCTAATTGACCTAGCATGACCAAACTTCGTATACTTACACATCTTGGGGAGAACACGGGGGATACATGTAGTTGGCGACAACTGCCCTTTCTAGTTCTTAATAAGCCCTGCCCTGTCTGCCAAAAATCCGAAAAAAATCTGAAAACCATTTTAGAATTTTCTGCCTATGGAACTTATAGTGATTTGCGGCTGTTTAACTTATATTAATTCATGGCTGTATTAACTTATAGTAATTCATGGCTATATTAACTTATAGCAGTGTTTCCCTTGCATTGACACGAGCGAGGCGGGTTGCCTCGCTCAAATTCTTAGCCGCCACACTGAAATTTGTCCAAAATACCGCCTTGCTGACGAAAATCACTGTTCTTCCATCAATAAACTACATTTTATTGAGCTAAAATCGAAATAACAATTTGGAATGCACCAAATAGCACCATTTTTTCCAAAAATTCGCCTTGCGGTGCTCTCCCATCTGGGATCTCGAAGTGCGCAAACAGACCAAACGTTTTTTTTTATTGCCTCACAGACCTTTTTGGCCAGGAGAAACACTGCTTTTAATGACTCGCGGCTTTGGGGGGGGAGGGGAAAATGTCACCGTGCGTATCTCGCGGGATTCTGTGATTCGTCGGCCGGCGCTCGCCCCGTCCGCACGCGCCACGTGATTTACTCCGCACGAGAACGTGTTTAATCTTCGCTCCGAGAGATCGTACGCGGGCGAACGCGTTTGTCTGGGTCCCCGGCGTGTATGTGAGATGTTATGAGGCTAGCTCTAGCACCCTGCCCTGTCACCTCTGCCTATATGTCATTACCAACCGAACGCGCATTCAACTGTCAGTTTGTCCGCGCCTCGAGTAGAACAGCCTGGAACTTGTATATAAGGGTCACTTATGTGAAATGCCAAACAGTGTCCTTTATAGACAAGTGCCCGTTCTATACAGGTGGGTTTACTCTGTAATTACTATTCAAGGGCCGACCAGAAGTGTCCTTTATAAGGGCGTTCTTATAGAGGTGGTTTCACTGTTTAACTGCCACAAAGGACATGCCAAAAAGTCCTTAATAGACAGGCGCCGGTTTCACGAAGCGTAATTAAGTCCTTAATCATGATTAGTGATTTAATCATAATTAAAGTTAATCACGCTTCGTGAAACCGGCCCCTGATGTCCATTCTATAGAGGTGGTGTCACTGAATAATTGCCTCACAAGGGAAACTCGAGTGTCCCTTATAGACAGGTTATATAGAGGTGGTATCACCGTATAACTGCCACAAAGGAGCGCTAAAAACTCTTTTATAGACATATGTCTATTCTATAGCTAGGTGGCTGCGACCACGGATTCTACCGTAGATCTTTACGGTTATATATCAGCACGTGCATGTACGAGTAGCTAGCTGTATATAGTAGGAGTTATAGATATAGTGCGCTTCTATATATATCACGTGTCGCGTGAACGAGTGAGCAGCTGCGTGTGTGACAAGGCATCACATGGCACTGGCAGGTGCATGCTTCTCTTCTCCATTACCCGATACCTCTCAGCGGTGATGTTTACGAAGTTTTCACAGCTAGCTTGCATTCTGCATGCGGAGAAAGCATTGCTTCCGAAACGTTCCGCGCTACATGAATTTAAAACGCGTTCACACGTCGTGTGCGCTTTATTGTGTCTGTCTGTCTGTCTCATTACGCTGGGGAGAAAAATCGTAAAACCTATTCAATAGCTTTTGGAATGCAGTAGTTTCTATACGAGTGTTCCCTACGTCATGTAGCAATATATATGACGTAAGTGCTTCCAGCAACTCGATCTTAATGTAAAATGCGTACTCTAAATGTATCGCCAAGCACCTTTCCTGTAACTGCATTGGAGTAGGCTGTTGCTGCTTATGTAATCTAATGGCCCGTGGTTGTACTCTGGTTACTAGAATCAGGGAGGGGGCATATATTTCTGTGTTTTATCATTGAGGTTTACAAAACCATTCAAAAATCAATGCAAATCGCAGAACTTTCGTTCGTCAAAACGTAGTAAGCCACGTTAACGTTATTTCTACGTTAATCTACACAGTGCTGCTTGTAATGTAATTACTAATAACATCTAACCACCTGGCCGGAAGATTATAGAAACTAGTCTCAATTAGTTACACGTATTGCAGCAGAAAAGTAGTGAAATTCTATAGTAGAGTAAAGAACCAAGATGGTTAATATATCCTAGCACTTAATTAAAACTTTCGGAGAGAATCTTACATTAAAGTTCAGCAGAATTAAAACAGCAAAATTCTTACCATGACAAAGTTATTTGACTATGAACATAAATGACATATCATGAACAATTTCTTTTCTTGTTTTATCAAGCTCGCATAAAATCGTAAGTTTTGATTCACCGATTATGACGACGAAGTGTATACGCATCAGCAGTGTCTAGCATTTATGGGTCTACATGTGTCTTACAGGTCTATCTGCACAAGGGGGACGTGCATGCAATCCCGATAGGCAAGACGGACTCTGCGTGCCTGCCTGCAGGAGCGCCCTCTACTGGCCAGGCCGTGCAGGTTGTGCGGAAGCACGGCCAGAAGACGCGAGCATCGGACGCCATTCAACGCGCAGTGCGGCGCCGCCTGCAGGGGTATGCTCACTTGTCATGCGTCGATCGTGTGTATGGTCTGTTACGACGGTGGTGGCGCCACCGCTGCGGGCAAGCATGGCTCGATGTGCAGCAGTATCACGAGGCAATACGTGTGGCAACGTTAGGGGTAGGCGTTGCTGTTGAGGGGTGTCTGCCTATACTCACAGTCATCTTACCTGCATGTTGTTAGCGTAGCAGCCTATCCTCCCAATGCTCTTTACAGTCACAGTACCTTCCTACAGACCTGATACCCCCACATTCACAATACCTACCACCCTCAAGGCACTTGGCTACTCCCCACGGTGCCTTCCTACCCCCAAGGTACTTCCGTTCACCTCGCACGTGGTACCCCTAATCTACAATAAACGTACTCCACGATACCTGCTTACCATTACCAGTACAGTTAGACCTTGATTATCCAAACGAGACGGGCGGGGAGTATTTTGTTTGAATAACTGATTGTTCAGATAACTAATCTGATCGTAAATAATTATTAAATATTCACGTGACCTTGAGATCTTGTTCGGATAATTCGAAATTCGAATAATTGATGTTCGGATAACCGAGGTTTGACTGTACCTATCTACCCTCACAACACCTGCCTGCGTATCCTCGTGTTGCCTGACTATACTTATGATACATGCCTGCCGTTATGATACCTGCCTTCCATCACACATAATACTGCCTGCGTATCCTCGTGGTGCCTGACTATACTTATGATACATGCCTGCCGTTATGATACCTGCCTCCCATCACACATAATAGTTCCTGCGTATCCTC
>NW_014577579.1:194240-201368 GCF_000485595.1 Priapulus caudatus
GAGATCTTACCTCTGTGCGTGCCTGCCTGAGCAGCCATTGTTTACAAAATTGCCTAGCTTAGCCCGTTTTCGTGCGATGACCCCAGGTCTATGAATAATATTTAAGACTGGTGTATTATTCTGATATTCAACCACCTTTACTCACCTGATTCCTCGCGTTGTCATAGAGCTAAAATTTCAAAAGCTAAATTGGTTGAAGAAGGTTTATACTCCTTAAATCGTATAATTCTATGGCATTCTGTACTGTCAGTGTGTTACATGTAACTTATGCCACTGCCAGTGGCTACTGCCAGTGCATGTGTTGGTGGTAGTGTACTTGTGTAGTTTTTGCCTGCGTTAATTGGTTACAGTGGCAGCTCTCTATGGCAGCCTGTAGGCTTGCCTAGGTAAATGGATGAGTGCTTACCTATTCTGTCTTGCAAATAGTTGTTGCTACTTCGTACGATGGGAGCTTCCATCTTTAATTTTAAGACACTTAAACGTCACGCCCGCCATCTCGTGCAACTTTCATAACGACCCAACGGAACATTCTTTGAGAAGGTTCCTGATACCATCCCTGTGCCTTCACTGTTTCGGCGCGTATGTGAACACATTTGGGACTAACAGGGTTTACTAGAATCCCACCACTCCACCACAGAGTCACCGCAGTAGACGTTAGATGAGCGCTGTCGCTTCCGCGGCACTGTTGTTTTCATTTACAAAAGTAATTTTCCATTTGACATAGTGTGTTTTGTTTCTATTTATTGAAGTAGCGTTTCAATTTTACAAAGTATTGTTTCTATTCATACTTGTGTTGTTTTCATTCCTGATTTCAGTTTTGAAGGGAATGGCTTGCCATACGTTGGTATATATACACGGTGAAAGTACAAAGCATTTTCGGGTACGATGTTTGAGCTGAGAATGAGACTGAGTAATGTCTCTGTGTGTGTCTGCGCGTGCGCATGTGTCTGTGCGTGCGCGTGTGTACGTGCGTGCGTGTGTGTATGTGCGTGCGTACGTGCTTGCCTGCAGGTATCCATCGGTGTGTGTGTGTGCGTGGGCGCGTGTGTATGTGCGTGCGTGTGTATGTGCGTGCGTACGTGTTTGCCTGCAGGTATCCACCGGTGTGTGTGTGCGTGGGCGCGTGTGTATGTGCGTGCGTACGTGCATGCGTGTGCGTGCGTATGTGTCTGTGTCTATGCGTGCATGTGCGTGCGTACGTACATGCGTGTGTATGTGCGTGCGTGCGTGCGTGCGTGCGTGTGTGCGTGCAGGGCGGGGATGTCAAGCACTCACCATCGCTTTACGTCGCGCACGCGGGCACTTAACGGCCACTTACAACACACACACACGTCTTCCAATTGCTCCGAGAACCGATCACCTACATATTGAACGACAGTGTGTGTGTCGTGTACGTGTAGTAGTCGCCCCGGGCGTCGCCTCTTCCCTGCCCCCGCGTATTGGACTTAACCACGCCTGTCCTACACGCTGTCACGCGTTATTCATGCATACGATATAGATCGGTGATACTTGTCCTTCATTATTGAAGCTGGTGGGTTTGAACGGGGCATGAATATACTGCAGGCGCTCTAACAGTGTCAGATATGGGTATGATTTTATTGAGCGTGTTGGGACGAGGGGCAGCTTCGGTCGAATCCGTGCATAGAACTCGCGCAGTCGTGCGTGAAACACGTCGCATGTGTGTTCGCGTGCGTGTGTGTGCGTGCGTGCGTGTGTGCGTATGTGCGTATGTGCGTATGTGTGTGTGTGCGTGCGTGCGTGTGTGTGCGTGCGTGCGTGTGTGCGTATGGCGGTGCGTGTTGGCTGTGTGTGCGTATGTTGTGTGTGAACGTGTGTGTGTCGTGTGTGTGTGTGTGTGTGTGCTGTGGCTGTGCCGTGCGTGCGTGCGTGCGTGCGTGCGTGCGTGCGTCGGTGCGTGGCGTGGCGTGTGTGTGTAGTGGCATGCATGTGTACTTGCGTGTGCGTGGTACGTGCGTGTGCGTATATCGTGCGTGGTGCGTGTACGGCTGCGTGTGCGATAGTGTACGTGCGCGTGTACGTGCGTGTACGTGCGTGTGCGTGTGTACGCTGACGTGTGCGTGTTGTACGTGCGTGCGTGAGGGCGTGCTTGCCACTCGTTATGGATGCGTGTGCGTGCGTGTATGTGTGTATATCGAACATGGTCGCTGTTGGCTATTTGTCGCTGCTGTTTCAGCCCTAACATGTAACACAGCATGGCTATATAGCTCTTGCCCAGCCCTGTTATGGCTATATACAGGCCAGCGTGTTGTGCATACACCGCGTGTCGTTTAGGAAAACCCATATGAGCTAATCTATGGGAAGGCAGTCTGCGTACACAACACCAACACACAGCGCACATACACACAACACACACACACACAACACACAACCACACACACCGCACATCGCCAACCGCACAATCCGCCAAGCACACACGCTACAGCGCAGCGCACACACACACACACTGCACACACACACTGTGAGCACACAAACACTACACGACGGCCAGCTCTCGTCGCTCGTCTGTGTAGTGTGTACACTCGTGCAGTTGTCAGTGTGGCGGTGTGTGTGTGTGCGTGCTGTGGCGTGTCGTGCGTGGCGGGCGTACGTGGCGTGCGTGCGTGCGTGCGTGAGTGGCGTGTGTGTGCGGCACCGTCAATCACACAGGTGTTATTGCGGGTAGCGCGTGCCCACGATGATTTTTTTGTCCTGTAGATGTCGACAACAACCAGCACTGTCATAACATGGAACATAATGTTCTAATACATACAAGCTAATATAGTCTATATTTATGACAACTCCTCGGTAACATGGACGCGTTTGCTGGTGCAAACACATGCTCCAATCTTGCGCTTATCAAGAAGGAAAGCGCGCGCACTGATGCGGTGACGTGCTTTGTTTACGTTATTCACAGATTTTCTCGACGTACAGAGCTTCTTCTGCTTAAACTGCTAGACTGGGGCCATCAAGCTCGTTGGCTTAGTAGCCTAGTAGAGCGCTTCGTTCTGAGCACCAGCTACTAGGAATGTTAGTTTGTCCAAGTCTAATACGGTGAATCTCTTCTCACGCCTGGAGATTTTTCGTGATGTTTTCGTGTTCGCGTGCCGCGGTGTGTCTGTAGTTTCATAATATTTTAGCGGCAACAACCGCTGTGCTTCTCATAGACGCGCACCTGACGGCGTGCACCGATGGCCGGTCGCATGCTACTTCGACATGAATCGGTGAAGGTTTCTATGTCTATTGTCCATGCACATTCCTCTCACCAGCTCTGCCTGGCTGCTGCTCGGCTGCTGCTGGGCTGTTGGTGCTGCTGATGTGCTGTGCTGCCTGCTGCGTGCTGCTCTGCTGCTGGTGGTGGTTGGTACTGCTGCTGCTGTTGCTGCTACGCTACTGCTGCTGCTGCTGCTGTTGTTTGTTGTTGTGTTGCTGCTGCTGCTGCCGTACCCCATGCTGCCACTCACCTTTCCGTACTACGCTTGCTGCTGCTAGGAAGAGCTGGCATTCCGTAAAGTTGTTAATGGAGTTGCCAATAGATACCAGCCGACTGCATGCATGTAAGCTGCATTCCTCACTAGCAGCTAAAAGCACAATACCGTGAATGTTAACTTCTGAACAGTGCTGCCAAACTGATGCTGAGAGGGTCCTATGTCCCCCGGGCACTGCCGGAATGATACCCTGGGTACGGTGTCGCGGTATACCGGAACGTACCTGGTACTAATCTAATATGCCGGACGTACGCCCGCTGACTCCACTAACGAGTCTAGAGTCGGCCTATCGCTACTCCCGTAACCCTAAACCCTAAAACCCTAACCTTATCCCTAAACCCTAACCCTAATCATACCCTAACCATATCAGAGAGTAGGACCAGGTAACGTTTCGGTATACCGGACCGGTACCAGGTACGTTCCGGCAGTTACCCTGGGGGAACATAGACCTGCTATTGAGCGCGCCACTATGGCCAACATACAATATACAGATGCTCTCTGTTGCTTGCTCGCGGCCCTTGCTGCAATTTCACTCTTGAATCACCTGCACTGCCTGTTTATGCCCAGGCCACGGACGAACACAGAGCTATCGACATGAGTACGCATGGATGTCAGAATTTATCGCTTCAACTGGAGCGAACGCTTTCGGGTCGTTTCGCATCGGGGGCCACGTATAATGAGAGAGAGAGAGATGATACGAGAGAGAGATGAGAGAGAGAAGAAAGAGAAAGAGAGAGAGATGATGAGAGAGAGAGAGCAGAGAGAGAGAGAGAGAGAGAAAGAGAAAAGAGAGTAGAGTGAGCAGAGAAAGAAGAGAGAAGAAGAGAGAGAGAGAGAGAGAGAGAGAGAGAGAAGCGAGAAGAAGACCGAGACCTGTGAGAGAGAGAGCACAGCACTTCGCCAGGAAACTTCAAGAGGCTGTAGAAAACCCCCCTACGAGAGACATGTGCGACTAAAGTGTTTACATATGGCGTAAAACTGTAAGCTGCCATTCAGTGTCCTGTTAATCGGCAGTCTTTAAATTTACTTAAAAACCTCCGTGTATATATAATTGCTACGCAATTTCAGGTTTAGTGTTTCCCGAATAGTTTAGATGATAGTACGTGGATTTAAGTGCAATGATGTTAAAAGGCGCGGCGAAACGCAACCCGCTCCGTGTGCCTTATATTGTCGCTTGCGTAATTTCGCTGCTAGTATTTCTGCTGTAAATGATGGTATGGAGTGATGTCGCGAAGGGTGTTACCACTACGACTTTTTGCCCCTGCCACATGTGACAATGATTAGTCACGACTGCGACACACCCCCTGTCACTCTGCACAGTCATTCACCCCGCTGCCACCCGACAGTCCATCACCGCTGTCACCCTCCAGCAGTATCACCCCCCTGTACCTATCAGAGTCTATTCACACTGATCCGGCCTGTCACCACAGTCATCACGCCTGTCACCTAAGTATCCCCCTGTCATAGAAGCAGTCATCACCCCTAGTCAGCCCCGCTCCCAGTCATCACCCCTGTCACCACAGTCATCACCCCTGTCACCACAGTATCACCTCCTCCGCCCTGTCAAGCCTACAGTATCAACCCCTGTCTGTCACCACAGTCATCACCCCTGTCACCACAGTCATCACCCCTGTCACCACAGTCATCACCCCTGTCACCACAGTCATCACCCCTCGTGTAATGACTGAGAGTTTCGTAGATATATCGTACTCCTCCGTGTGTGTGTGTGTGTTGTGTGTGTGTGTGTGTGTGTTGGCGCCCCGCCGCGTTGCGTCGCGTGCGTGCGTGCGTGCGTGCGTCGCGTGCGTGGCCGTGCGTGCGTGCGTGCGTGCGTGTGTGTACTCGTGTGTGGCCCGTGTCCGTGATAAGTGGTACGCCCTACCTATGGTTCTGCTACGGCGCGGTTACCCTGAGTTACCCTAGGTAATTCACAAAGTAGACAGACACGGAAGTAATAACGTATAAACAAATGTCTATTTTAATCTTACACAAACTTAACAAGACGACAAGTTAATTAGTTACATATTTAATGCAAGATCTCTAAAAGCGAGTTTACATCACGCAAATACATTTACTAGTCTAAAAGGAGTTTTAAGACATCAGGTTTTAAGATTCATAACTATAACACGAATACGATTGAGATCTAAACTATAAAACACCGAAGTACGGTAAAACTGATTATGACTTAACAGTACCTCGCGAAGCGAGAGACAGAGAGAGAGAGAGAGAGAAAGCTCGCGAGAGAACCCGGTTGGTTCTCTCCTCCCTTCTCTGTTAAGAAAACGTCTCTATTTAAGGCAAGTCTGGATGTTGTCACGTGATCTTAGTAGTGTACGGATATTCCAGGTTAATGTTTTTTTATGAACAGGCCACTTTCCTCTTTTTAATGATAGGGGGAGGTTTCTTTTTGTTTACCGCTCGGATGTAAAATTAATGCTATAAGAGACGAACGAGTGACCAAGAAGGTGCCTGGAGTCGTGTCCGCTGCGTACTGATCTAGGCCTCGACATAGCACCGTGGTGAAGAACCGGCCTGCCGCCCCTGCAGTGTCGCTCTATATCGTAATGATTTTTAGCTTCATTAACCTGTCACCGCCCAGTCATCAACCTCCCCTGTCACACAGCTCACCCACTGTCACCGCACACGTCATCACCGCCAACGGCACCACCACTAGCAGCAGCACCACACCACCACCAACCACCGACCACTCACGTCACACTGCCCACCACCACTCACTCACCACCGACCACGCCGACCACAACAACAACAGCAACAACAACAAACAACAACAACGAAACAACAACAACCAACAACAACAACAACAACACAACAAAAACAAACAATCACAACAACAACAACAACAACAACACAACCTTGCGACAACGCAGCAACAGCAACAACAACAACAACGAAACAACAACAACAACCACGGGCCGCCCACCACTATCCCCCAGCCGTCCACCAGTGTACGCATGCTATGCATTGGGGAATACGCATTGGGCAATCTGTTGGTGAAACAGGAGCCTTTAGGCTAGCTACTTGTTCAGGCTGTCAGCTTCAACCCGTGCGCGCGAGTATGTGTTGCCGTTCACGGTGAAAAACCTACGCCACCCTCCGTCCGCCTGTTTGGTTTAGCCGCTGCTGTCCTGAGATGGCTCGGCCATCGCTAGGAGCTTTACGCGCCACCTGCTGTGTAGTTATAAAATCAAGAGCGTATAAAGAAGGATAAAAATCTGATAAAATCGATAAGCGTGCGTTCGCAGTTATTATTATATTTTCTTCGCTTGACTGCTAACGTAGTAACGCTTGGTCGTATTTCGCTCCGCGCGTGCCTGATTTATTCGTAACACGTCTGGCTTTTTAGAAATGTGCGTTCGTGTGCATGTGTGTGTATGGTGGACGGACCGTGTGTGTTTGTGCGTGCGTTCGTCGTGCATGTGTGTGTATGGGCGGAAGGACGCGTGCGTGTTTGTGCGTGCGTTCGGTGCGCATGTGTGTGTATCGGGCGGAGGACCGTGCGGTTTGTGCGTGCGTTGTGCGCCCGTGTGTGCATGTGTGTGTTATTGGGCGGAGGACCCGTGCGTGTTTGGCGTCCGCGTTGTGTGGCAGTGTGTGTGATGGGTGGAGACCGTCGCGTGTTTGT
>NW_014577579.1:201383-204632 GCF_000485595.1 Priapulus caudatus
GGTGATACTTGTCGTTCATTATTGAAGCTGGTGGGTTTGAACGGGGCATGAATATACTGCAGGCGCTCTAACAGTGTCAGATATGGGTATGATTTTATTGAGCGTGTTGGGACGAGGGGCAGCTTCGGTCGAATCCGTGCATAGAACTCGCGCAGTCGTGCGTGAAACACGTCGCATGTGTGTTCGCGTGCGTGCGTGCGTGCGTGCGTGCGTGAGTGCGTGTGTGTGCGGCACGTTCATCACACAGTGTTAATGCGGGTAGCGCGTGCCCCACGATGATTTTTTTGTCCGTGTAGATGTGCGACAACACCAGGACTGTCATAACATGGACTATGTTCTATACATACAAGCTATATAGTCTATATTATGACACTCCTGGTAACATGGGCGCGTTGCTGGTGCAAACACACATCCAATCTGCGCTTATAAAGAAGGAAAGCGCGCGCCTGATGCGTGAACGTGCTTTGTTTACGTTATTCACAGATTTTCTCACGTACAGAGCTTCTCTGCTTAACTCTAGACTGGGGCCATCACTCGTTGGCTTCAGTAGCCTAGTAGAGCGCTCGTTCTGAGCACAGCTACGGGAACGTTGGTTGTCAGTCTATACGGTGAATCTCTTCTCCCCTGGGAGATTTTCCGTGATGCTTTCGTGATCAGCGTGAAACGCTGGTTGGTCTGTAGTTTCATAGATCTCATTTCCTAGCGGCAACAAACCGCTGTTGCTTCTATAGACGTCGGCAGGCGTGCACCGATCCGCTCGCATGCTACTCTGACATGAATCGGTGAAGGTTCTATGTCTATTGTCCATCACATTCCTCTCACAGCTCTGCTGCTGCTGCTGCTGCTGCTGCTGCTGCTGCTGCTGCTGCTGCTGATGGTGCTGCTGCTGCTGCTGCTGCTGCTGCTGCTGGTGGTGATGGTGGTGGTGGTGGTGCTACTAGTACTGCTGCTGTTGGTGGTGGTGGTGGTACTGCTGCTGCTGTTGCTGCTACTTCTACTACTGCTGGTGGTACTGCTGCTGCTGCTGCTACTGCTACTGCTGCTACTGTTACTGCTACTGCTGCTGCTGCTGCTGCTGCTGCTGCTGCTGGTGGTGGTGGTGGTGGTGGTGCTGCTGCTGCTGCTGCTGCTGCTGCTGCTGGTGGTGGTGGTGGTGCTACCAGGAGTAAGATAATATAGGATCCTATATTATCTTACTCCTGGTGCTACTAGTAGTGCATGCTGTTCTAGTGGTGGTGTACTGCGCTGCGCTGCTGTTGCTGAGCTACTTCGTACTGACTGGCTGGTGGTACTGCTGCTGCGTGCTGGCTGCTACCTGTTACTGCTACTGCTACTGGCTGCTGCTGCTGCTGCTGCCTGCTGGTTGTGGTGGTGTGGTGTACTGGCTAATGGACATGGTTGCGGCTTAGCTTTTACTACTGCTGGTGGTAGCTGCTGCTGCTGCTGCTGCTGTGTTATTGTTGTTGTTGTTGCTGGCTGCTAGCTGTTGTTGTTGTTGTTAGTTGTTGTTGTTGCTGGCTGCTGCTACTGCTGTTACTTCTACTGCTGCTGCTTGCTGCCTGTGTTAACGTGCTACTGGCTGCTGCTGCTGCTTCGCTGTTGTTGTTGTTAGCCTGCTGCTGCTGCCATCCGGCTGCTAACTTCGACTACTGCTGCTGGCTGGCTAAGAAGAAGCTGGCATTCTAAAGTTGTTAATGGAGTTTGGGCCATAGATACCAGCGGACTGCAATGGCATGCATAGAAGACTGCAATTCAGCTCCATCTAGGCAAGCTAAAAGCAATACCGGAAGAATGTTAACATGACAGTGGCTTGCCAAACTATGGCTGAGAGGGTCCTAGATGTCCCCATCGGTACGCCCAGAAGATACCCTGAGTACGGTCGCCGAGTATACGCAACGTACCCTGGTAGCATATTATAGTGCCGGACGTACGTCGCTCTATCGTGCACTAACGAGTCTAAGGAGTGCGCCTACGCCTACTCCCTAACCCTAACCCTAACCCTAACCTTATCCATAACACCTAAACGCCTAATGCATAACCGCTAACCATATAAGAATAGTGACGCAGGGTACGTTTCGGCGGTATACCGGACCGTACGCCCAGGGTACGTTCGGCGCAGTACCTGGGGGACAGTAGACCCTATAAGCGCCACTATATGGCCAACATACAATATACATGTCTTGTTGGCTCGCGGGCCTTGAGGCATTTCCACTCTTGAAATATCACGTCTGGCACTGGCCTGTTATATGCCCAAAGGCCAAACGGGACGAAACACAAGCTATAATGAGTACACAATGTCAGAATTTTAATTCGCTTCAACTGACGAACCGCTTTCGGGTCGTTTTCGCATCGGGGGGGTCACGAATAATGAGAGAGAGAGAGAGAAGAGAGAGAGGAGAGAGAAGAGAGAAAGGGAAAGACGAGAGAGGGAGAGAGTGAAGAGAGACACGAGAAGAGAGAGAGAGGCAGAGAGAGAGAGAGAGAGCAGAGAGAAGAGAGAGAGAGAGAGAAAAGAGAGAGAGGGAGAGAGTGAGAGAACAGAGAGAGAAGAGAGAGCAGAGGGCAGAGAGAGAGAGAGAGAGAGAAGAAGAGAGAGAGAGAGAGAGACCGAGACCGAGACCGAGACCGAGACGGGGCGAGAGCGAGACGAGACGAGACGCGAGACCCAGGAGACCCGGAGACCGAGACCGAGACCGATTACCGAGACCGAAACACACCGAGACACGAGAGATGAGAGAGAGAGAGAGAGAAGAGAGAAAGAGAGAGAGAGAAGAGAGAGAGAAGAGAGAGCACGTCCAGGAAACGTTCAAGAGGGGGCTTAGAAACCCCCTGACGACGAGACGTGTGCGACTAGTGTTATGGCTAAAACTGTACTGCACATTCAGCTGTTAAGTCAGGCAGTTTAAATTTATTAAAAACCTCCGTGTATATAATAATTGCTATCGCAATTTCAGGTTTAGTGTTATCCCGAATAAGTTTAAGAATGATAGTACGCAAGCTTTAAGTGCAATTATGTTAAAAAGCGTCGCGCAACCCGCTCGTGTGCCTTTTATCGTTTATTTCGCTGCTAGTAATTTCTGCTGTAAATGATGGTATGAGTGATGTCGCGAAGGGTGATTACCACTAGACTTGCTGCACATGTGACATGATTAGTCAAACCGCGACACACCCCTGTCACCACAGTATACACCCCTGTCCACCACAGTCATCACCCCTGTCACCACAGTCATCACCCCTGTCACCACAGTC
>NW_014577579.1:204642-206145 GCF_000485595.1 Priapulus caudatus
ACCAGGAGTAAGATAATATAGGATCCTATATTATCTTACTCCTGGTAGCACCACCACCACCACCAGCAGCAGCAGCAGCAGCAGCAGCAGCAGCAGCAATAGCAGTAGCAGCAGCAGCAGCAGCAGCAGCACCACCACCACCACCACCACCAACAACAACAACAACAACAACCACGCACCTATCCACCCACCGCCACCAGTGTACGCATCTATGCATTGAAACGCATTGCATCTGGTTGGGGGAAACAGTTAGCCTTTTAGCTAGCTACTTGTCAGGCTGTCAGCTTCAACCCAAAGTGACGCGACGAAGATGTGTTTGCGTTCACGTGAACAAACTCTACCCCACCCTAGCCCGCGTTTTGGTTACGTCTGGCTGTCTGAGATGGCTCGCCATCGCTAGGAGCTTTACGGCCACCTGCTGGTGTAAGTTAATAAAATCAAGAGCGTATAAAGAAGGATAAAATCTTGATAAAATCGATAAGCGTGCGTTTCTCAGTTATTATTATCATATTTTCTTCGCTGACTGCACGTAGTTAACGCTTGGCGTATTGTTCGCCGCGCGTGCCTGATTTATTCGTAAACACGTCTGGCTTTTCAGAAATGTGCGTTCGTGTGCATGTGTGTGTATGGGTGGAGGACCGTGAGTGTTTGTGCGTGCGTTCGTGTGCATGTGTGTGTATGGGTGGAGGACCGTGCGTGTTTGTGCGTGCGTTCGTGCGCGTGTGTGCATGTGTGTGTGTATGCGTGGGGGACCGTGTGTTGTGCGTGCGTGAGCGAGTGAGTGCTTTCGTGAATTTTGGCATGTGTGCGTGCGTGCGTGAGTGAGCCAGTGAGTGCTTGTGTGCATGTTGGGCGTGCGTGCGTGCGTGAATGAGTGTGTACCTACGTGCTTGCCTGCCTGCCTAGCTGCGTGCGTGTGTGCGTGCGTGGGTACGACTTACGCGTGGTAAACCTGTCGCTCTAAGAGCATTGACAGGTTTCTTGCGGAAGCAATTTGCAAGTATGATTTACAGCGCCCCTGCAGACCAGCAGCAGCAGCAACTGACGCTGCAGCTGTGTGCGGATTTTTTACAGTCTACGTGCTGCGTTTAATTCAATAGACGACGAGCAAGGAAACTGTGTGCGTGAGAATTATCTGCTGAAAACACGGCCGCCCTAGAGACGACGACGCGACGACGGCGACGGCGACGGCGTCTGAGGGTTTCAAGATGACGAGAAAATGTTAAAACGTCGTTTTTTTTTAAAGTTTGTTTTTTAGCGTCGCGCGTTTAGCGTTACGGCGCGGAAATAAAAAGTGGTTTCATTTATGTTGTTTGGTCGTCATGGTTTGGTTGCTGACGTCACGTTGAGCAGCAGTAGCGCCGCCTGGTGATCGACGTTAGCGGAAGTTTGATCCCTCGCTCGATGACGGGATCGAGGTTGGAGGATGCTGCGTTAATGATAGAGAAGCAGACTAAAGATATAGATGATGTCTGCTTCCTCTATTGGTGCTAGCAATCATTC
>NW_014577579.1:207042-208444 GCF_000485595.1 Priapulus caudatus
GTTGCTGATACTGCTACTGATGCTGTTGCTGTTGCTGATACTGCTACTGATGCTGTTGCTGTTGCTGATACTGCTACTGATGCTGTTGCTGTTGCTGATACTGCTACTGGTGCTGTTGCTGTTGCTGATACTGCTACTGATGCTGTTGCTGATACTGCTACTGATGCTGTTGCTGTTGCTGATACTGCTACTGATGCTGTTGCTGTTGCTGTTGCTGTTGCTGATGCTGCTGATGCTACTGCTGCTATGGCTGCTGCTGCTGCTGCGGCTACTGCTACTGCTGCTGCTGCTGTTGCAGCTAATGTTGTTGTTGTTGTTGTTGTTGTTGTTGTTGTTGTTGTTGTTGTTGTTGTTGTTGCTGCTGTTATTGCTGCTGCTGCTGCTGCTACTACTACTGCTACTGTTGGTGCTGCTGCTGCTGCTGCTGTTGTTTTTAGTGGTGGTGGTAGTAGCGCTATTGTTGTTGCTTATCTGTTACTTGCAGATATCTGTGCTTGGGGTTACCCTGCATGTATGCCTGCGCTTACACGTCTATGTATGAGTGACACCGTGTGTTGTCTGTTACTTGCAGATATCCCGCCAAGTTAAAGGAGATGCAGCACAGAGCACATTGCTACGTGCCGGCAGCGACAGCGGCGTTACTTCAGCAACGACCCGACCTGGTATCTGCCGCCGTGCAGGCGTTCTGCCTCAGAGACGCGATTGACAGTAAAGTAAGTCATCTGCGCATCGGTGGTTCAGTGGTAGAATGCTCGCCTGCCACGCGGGCGGCCCGGGTTCGATTCCCGGCCGATGCAACGTTTTTTTTTATTCGTATGTCAGTTTTAGCATCGCTTAGTGTCTGTAGTCACGCAGTGCAATAATCTTGGAGTAATAAGCTGACAGGCTTAAGTGGATAAACTGGCGAAGTCAACTTATTACTCCAAGATATAATAATCAAAGTCAAATTTGCCGTGGCTATAGTTAAATCTCTAAGCATTAAATAAGAAAAATTCAGAGCATTAAATAAGAAAACTCCAGAGCTATTTGATTTCTCGAAACTCTTTAGAATCGATATCAATTCCGACTTCCAAAGCTTTCTCGATTCACTGAGGAAATTCAATTTAGGAATCAGATCACGCATGATAGCAGATCTGACTAGTTTCGATACAATTACTCGTTATTTCGTCTAACCGCATTTCTAACTCCTGCAGGCTTTACGTGTAGTCGAATTATTAGCGAAGTTTTCAAATGGTTTTCCAAGCCAGCAGGAGACGGTACGTAAGCAGCAGCAGTAGTACGTGCGTGCGTCCAGTACTGTATATCCCCGGCTCAATGTCAGAGAATGACGGAGAGTGTGGCGCGGAGACGCTGTGGCGGGATGCACGACCTCGCGTGTTTTAACAAGCGCGATTGCGTCACC
>NW_014577579.1:212068-213588 GCF_000485595.1 Priapulus caudatus
CTCTCTCTCTCTCTCTCTCTCTCTCTCTCTCTCTCTCTCTCTCTCTCTCTCTCTCTCTCTCTCTCTCTCTCTCTCTCTCTCTCTCTCTGCACGTTAATCTCTGCAAATATACAGCGACAGCAACGGGTAGCAGCGGCAGAGCAAGTGACGAGGACATAATTATCTAGCCTCCTGCCCAATATCAACAATATATTGATTATTGATTATTCCGTGATGGAATATGGATGATTGGTTAGTCAGTTATTTGATTATGGTTCATGGATGAATGTTTTATTCGTTAGGTGAATGTTTTATTCTTTAGGGTTGGTGTTCATTATGGTCATACATCGTGATGGTTGTCATTCGAGAAGTCTGCGAGTCGTTTGCGAATTTTACCGTTAATGCGTTCACGTAATTCACTAATTAATTAATTAATTAACTTTAAATTTGTCACGATTTTGTCCATCGTTGCCCTCATCTCCCAGCACCCCATTTGCGTGATTAGAGAGCACCCACACGAGGTCTCAGTAATTGCCAACCTTGGTGACATTCATAAGTCGACTTAATTAAGCATGAGAGGGAAATCTGCATCCGTTATATCCTTTGATTGGTGGTCGTGGTTTGATTTGTAATCTACGTTATAATTGTAATATTTGTTCAGAGGTGGAGCTGTCGTCGCCGCCTGCTTGTTCGCATGCAAAGGCTGGCATTCGCAATGTAAATTCACGTTTGCATCACGTGCGGGAGACGTTGTTACCATGACTACCGCTCCTTTCTTGAGCAGACGGAAGAAAGGAGGGTGTGCGGACGTTGATGGTGCATAAACAACGTGATTGTTATTGGCGCTGCGTGTTCGTGGGTGACCGCTGGTGTACTGCTGCACTGTCTCTCACGACAACCAGCCGCAACGTATTAAAAGTAAACTCGTTATATATATGATGCTGAAAACTGAACCGCGGTGAGGGGGGGGGGGGTTAGCTGTGTCTGCTTATAGTGGCTTGCATTAGGGACGAATTGTGTGTTTCGGGTTTACCTATAATTGCGTATCGACCGCCCGCTCTTCCTCGCATCCTTACGCGTTTGTCAGGTATTCTATCCTGCATTGTTTGCCTGCGCTGTAGCGAGTGAAGCTGCTGGGAAGCTGCTAGCAGATATCTCTAGATGCATTTTGTTATCCCGCGTTAATATAAAGCGCATGCGATGTATCTTCTAGTTACAATTCTAGATCTAGTTTCATTCTGCTGCTGCTGCTGCTACTGCTACTGCTACTGATGCTGTTGCTGTTGCTGCTACTGTTGCTGTTGCTGATACTGCTACTGATGCTGTTGCTGTTGCTGATACTGCTACTGATGCTGTTGCTGTTGCTGATACTGCTACTGATGCTGTTGCTGTTGCTGATACTGCTACTGATGCTGTTGCTGTTGCTGATACTGCTGCTGATGCTGTTGCTGATGCTGATACTGCTACTGATGCTGTTGCTGTTGCTGATACTGCTGCTGATGCTGTTGCTGTTGCTGATACTGCTGCTGATGCTGTTGCTG
>NW_014577579.1:214994-216746 GCF_000485595.1 Priapulus caudatus
TTTCCAAGCCAGCAGGAGACGGTACGTAAGCAGCAGCAGTAGTACGTGCGTGCGTCCAGTACTGTATATCTCCGGCTCAATGTCAGAGAATGACGGAGAGTGTGGCGCGGAGAAGCTGTGGTGGGATGCACGACGTCGCCGCCGTGCGTGCGTGCGTGCGTGCGTGCGTGCGTGCGTGCGTGCGTGCGTCTGTGACTCTGTGCGTGCGTGCGTGCGTCTGTGCGCGCAGGGGTGCGTGGGTGCGTGCGTGCGTGCGTGTAGGGGTGCGTGGGTCCTTGCGTGCGTCTGTGCGTGCGTGCGTGCGTGGGTCCTTGCGTGCGTGCGTGCGTGCGTGCGTGGGTGCAAGCGTCGCACGGAGCAGTGACGTACGTACGCACTCTCTCAACTTTTTTTTCCGGCCACAACGCGGAGAAAGCTCTGCTGAAACTGATATGAACAGACTGCGGACTAATAGAAGGTGAAGCCATTGTCGGCGGTGTGTAAGAATAGCTATCAGCAGCGCAGGTAATTCAATAGAATAGAGAGAGTAGAGGTAGGGGCAGCACACTGATGGTGGAGCACACGCGAGAGACTCGCGCGTGATGCATTCACGAGCCACGATCACAGTCGAGTATTTTTCTGCGGCTGTGGAGCGTCGGATGATAACGCCGCCGCTCGGAAATTCAAGTTTCCTGTCGATTAACGAAGTCTCATACGAGGAGGGGAGCGATTGGTTGATTGACACAAACCGGTTAGGTCCGTCCGTTATTAGATCGCGAGGATAAAAAGTCTAGTGCTTCGTCGTCGGGTTTGCTGCGGTCGGCGGAATCTTTCATTCTCTGTGTGTTATACAGCTTAATTGTCGCTATAATGTCTTCCTTCTGTCTTGTCCTCTCTGTCTCTCTTTCTCTCCTACTCTCTCTCTCTCTCTCTCTCTCTCTCTCTCTCTCTCTCTCTCTCTCTCTCTCTCTCTCTCTCTCTCTCTCTCCGTCTCCCCCCTCTCTCTCTCTTAATTGTAATTGTATTAATTAGGCTTAATTGTCGGCGGCTGCGGTGCCTTCATGGCTTCAGTGATGCTAGGGAATGTGTTAACATTGCCTGCAAACATGCACGAGGTTTAACCATTACTGTATTTACATGTACATGGGAATAAGCGAGTGTCTAATAATAACTAACACTATATTGTCTTCCTTCTGCTTTGCCCCCCCCCTCTCTCTCTCTTCTCTGTCCTCCTCTCCCCCCCTTTGCTCTCTCTCCTTCTCTCTCTCTCCCTCGTTCTCTTTCTTCCTCCCCCTCTCTCTTTCTCTCTCCCCTCTCTCCCTCTCTCTCTCTCTCCCTCGTTCTCTTTCTCTCTCCCCCTCTCCCCTTCTCTGTTTCTCTCCCCTCTCTCCCCTCTCTTCCTCTCTCCTCCTCCCTCTCCTCTCTCTTTCTCTCTCCCCTCTCTCCCTCCCTCTTTCTCTCTCTCCCTCGTTCTCTTTCTCCCTCCCCCTCTCTCCCTCTCTCTTTCTCTCTCCCCTCTCTCCCTTCCCTCTCTCTCTCCCTCGTTCTCTTTTTCCCTCTCCCCTCTCCCCTCTCTCTTTCTCTCTCCCTCTCTCCCCTCTCTTCCTCTCTCTCCCTACCTTTTCCCCCTCTCTCTTTCTCTCTCCCCTCTCTCCCCTCTCTTCCTCTCTCCCCCCTTCCCTCTCCCCCTCTCTCTTTCTCTCTCCCCTCTCTCCCCTCTCTTCCTCTCTCCCCCCCTCTTTCTCCCCCTCTCTCTTTCCCTCTCCCGTCTCT
>NW_014577579.1:217923-218258 GCF_000485595.1 Priapulus caudatus
CAACGCTCCCCCCCCCTGTTGTCTTAGGGCACCTAGCTAACTACAGACACATAGACATTATAGTTAGGATATACTCACTGGAGCACGAAGGGTCGTTGTAACGTTGTAACATTGTAAAGTTAATGCTCGTGTTAATGCTAAGATAGCACGTACGACTAATGTTAAGACTACTTTTGATTCAGACAACGGGCCCCATGTCCCTGGTTTTGCCGTGCTAGGTGTTAAGGGGAGACGTACGTAACCCTCTCCGACGCATTAGTAATTGACCGTAGTCAAACGAGTCACTGGGCTAACCGACTGATATATCATGCCTTATAATGAAGTCGTGTGTTTGT
>NW_014577579.1:219302-220820 GCF_000485595.1 Priapulus caudatus
ACTACACAAGGTGCCAGTTACTGTAGCATTCGTTAAAATTGCATAATCGATGGTCGAATTATGCCTTTAACTATTGTCACCCGTGTACGTGTGTGTCTGTCCTGGGTGGGTGACGATTGTGTGATAGTGAGACTGTCAAACAACATTAAATGAGGAAAAGATGATGAAGAACCTTAATTGCTTATTACTGTGTGGTGTCTTGGTTCGTGTGCGTCCGTGAGATTGCGTTTGTCTGTGTACGTATACGTGGGTGCACGCGTGCATACGCGGGTGCACGCGTGTATACGTGGGTGCACGCGTGTATACGTGGGTGCACGCGTGCATACGTTGGTGCACGCGTGTATACGTGGTTGCACGCACGCGTGCATACGTGGGTACGTGGGTACACGCATGTATACGTGGGTGCACGTGTGTATACGTGGGTGCACGCGTGCATACGTGGGTGCACGTGTGTATATGCGGGTGCACGCGTGTATACGTGGGTGCACGCGTGCATGCGGGGGTGGACGCGTGTATACGTGGGTGCACGCGTGTATACGTGGGTGCACGCGTGTATACGCGGGTGCACGCGGGCATACGTGGGTGCACACGTGTATACGTGGGTGCATGCATGTATACGTGGGTGCACGCGTGTGTACGCGGGTGCACGCGTGTATACGTGGGTACGTGGGTGCACGCATGTATACGTGGGTGCACGCGTGCATACGTGGGTGCACACGTGCATACGTGGGTGCACGCGTGTATACGTGGGTGCACGCGTGTATACGTGGGTACGTGGGTGCACGCATGTATACGTGGGTGCACGCGCGTGCACGTGTGTATACGTGGGTGCACGCGCGTGCACGTGTGTATTACGTGGGTGCACGCACGCATACGTGGGTGCACGCGTGTATACGTGGGTGCACGCGTGTATACGTGGGTGCACGCGGGTGCACGTGTGTATACGTGGGTGCACGCACGCATACGTGGGTGCACGTGTGTATACGTGGGTGCACGCGTGTATACGTGGGTGCACGCACGCGTGTATACGTGGGTGCACGCACGCGTGTATACGTGTGTGCATGTCTTCGCGTGTGCGTGTAAACGCGTGCATACATGCCATCACCTATCTGCGACTCCCGCTGGGTATGGGCAGTGAGTAAGTTACATTGCTATGTATCGGCGCAAGTAGGGGAATCTATAGTCAGCGCTTTTAATATCTCGCTCACACACTCGCGCTCGCATTCGAACGACATTTGATGGGTAACCTTCAGTGGCAGTCAAGATCTAATCGGGTTATTCACTCTGAAAGGGCATGCACAGACGCTCGCCGCGTACAATAAGGAGGCATTAGAGTGCATTAAGCAGGAACGACACTGCGAAAGATGTTTGCTTGCCATCAGGTGCCCTGCTGTACGATCTATACGTATTTATCAAGAGAGAGAGAGAGAGAGAGAGAGAGAGAGAGAGAGAGAGAGAGAGAGAGAGAGAGAGAGAGAGAGAGAGAGAGAGAGAGAGAGAGAGAGAGAGAGAGAGAGA
>NW_014577580.1:0-20582 GCF_000485595.1 Priapulus caudatus
CACACACACACACACACACACACACACACACACACACACACACACACACACACACACACACAAATACATACACGTGCATTTCAGAGAAGTTCTGAAAGTGTGAATTGATATTATATTATGATTGTTATGTGTTTTACCGATGACGCACGGCAGGTTGATGTTGTTCTACATCTTACTTACAGTGTGCCTTTACCCCGACAGTCTGACTTTCCCGCTGCTGTTAGGAACTGATAATATGTTTTCCGGAGTAAATGCGACATGGTCATCATTCGCTAAGTCACACACCTTTGAGCTCATTGCGATGGACAGCGTCTCTGCATTTTGCCATGATGCCGAACAATCACGTTGGATCCAGGTATAGATTTCTTTTAGAACCCCGTTTAATTTATCATTTGTAATGCGCATATGAACTTAATATTTTAATGTGACAAGTACTATATAAGTCCTATAATTTATGTATGCATTATTTCGGCTACAGCGAGGGTTGTAGAACATGATTAAAACCCGCGTATAATATTCTATAAATTGCTCAACGTAAGATACAAACACACGCGCGCGCGCTCGCGTGCGAGCACCACGCACACACACACGCACGCACGCACGCACGCACGCACGCACGCACACACATGCACGCACGCACGCACGCACGCACGCATGCACGCACACACACACGCACTCACGCACGCGCGCACGCACACACACACACACACACACACACACATACACGTACACACACACATACACACGCACACNCATTACGTTTTAACAACAGGGACCTAGGGGGCCAGTCTGTCGGCTCAGTAACTTGGTTCGATGACCAAGCTCACCATATATGCCGCTCTGCTTGACCTTGGCGACAGTATCGGAAATGGCCTCTCGGGCGTGTTAATTATGTATTGGACAGCATTTTCCTCAGCTGTATTTTTTTACCGGGTCGCACTTTAACAAACAATATCTCAAACATGTTCCATCTCATTTCGTTGACTCGCTTACTAGGCCTTTGTGATGCCACTGTCGACCTAACAGATTATTAACTGTCGGGCCGTAAGTACGTTACTGGGAAAGCTGTACATTTCACTGTATGGCTCGTCTGCAGCACAAACTGTCCCTCTCCTTTTCGGGTTCTCCTTGGACTGGACGTTGCGTGTTTGTCGGCCTCAATACTTGGTCTGTTATGCAGCCACTGTTACGGTGCTTGGACTGACCGGTGATGGTTGCCCGTATCGATTTGAAATCTACCGAGTTTACGCAATTTCCAGTTGTGCACTTGCATGGTCATCCCGACCTGAGTGATGTCCTATGAATAGCCTTCATTGCTCTCACTCGTACACGTCTTCGATGTCGTGACGTCACCTCATTGGTCTGTTTTGTCCGACAGAAGCTTGGAATGTCCATCATTTTTACACTTCCTGCAGCGCTTTCCTTCGCTGGGCAGCTGTCCCGACATGGCCTCGACCCACACCTGGCTTAGATGTGTACACAACTGTGTTGTTACTCCTGTTCACTAGCTAACCCTGCCTGGTGATCATATGCATTCTTCTCACCCGTGTAGCGCGTTACTTCTGCTGGCCTTGAAACTTTTGGCCTTAAATGGTCGCTACCACTTCTTCGATCTCTAGCTTCATGGCCTTGAACCGTTACTGTGCCTTCACCTGCGTCCTGTCTGTCTAGTTATTTCGATGGGCTCTTGCAAGCGGTAAGATCAGGGGTCAGTTGTACACTTCTGCTGACAGACTTTTATCAGTCAATCGCCAATTCACTAACCTGTCCCTGATGTTTCCTCTTTGGCCGTACCACAATCACAATGTTCTGCAGCTCATATAGACCGAACATAGCCGTATGAAACATTCTCCGTGCTCCACTAGCCTGTTGTCCTCGCAGGTGAGAATGTGGCACGTTCGTGAATTATGTTTCGACGTGCACAAAAGTGTCCATCAAATTTCGTGAGCCCAATTCAAACCTTTGCTTTGTCTGTTTCACTTTCGAACTCAAATGTGATGAATATGCTGCTCTGCCGTCCCGCCATACAGTGATGAGGGCAGCTTATTTGCACATCAACTTATCTTCCTTGATTCAAGCTTCGACGCCAATTCTGTATCGGCTGTATCTCTGCGCCACTCGGCGCCATACTGCTGGGACGCGAGAATCAAAAGCCTCTGGTAGGGTTTAGCTTTGCCATAGCGTCGTCCCCGCTTGGCATTTAATTGAATAAACACTGTAATGTCCATGTTTACTTTACCCATGTCGCGTTCAGGTACCACGAACTACGATATCTTTTAAACATGAACAGAAACCATTTAGTTCTAACAGCACACGACTAACACAACCAGTTTCACACAAGACCCGGATATGAATAACAGTGCGGTTTCAGTTTGGATTCTCAGAACTTCGCGGTTGGCTCTTACACTATAATTACTCATTATAGTACCGAATGTATCGTGCACAGTGGACAGAGTGTATCAATAATTTTCAACAGGTCAAGTCACAGTCAAACACAATACACGATACTGATACTTGACGCAGGGCGTGTCTATAGAAAGAAGAAGGGCAGAATTTTTAATGAGAAGCGGGTTAACTGGCTCGAATCCCTTTACGGTAGTGCAGGAAAGAGCATGGCAACGTCAGGAACAGTGGCGGCAGACAGCCGACCTAGCAACAACAAGCACAAAAAACCACTAGTCCTTTGAACAATATTATAATTATCGCCTATTATAATCGACAACAATTTTCTCGGTGGTACAGTTATTACTAGTCAGGATGCATTGGTGGGCTGTAATTAAACTAATTCTACATAATCAAAACTCGAGAGAAACCCTGGAAGAAATACAATGCTATATGCCTGATGTATTAACACCTTACTTGCTCGTAGAAAGGTCAAATTTCGCGTATGGATGGTTGATTCTATTTGCATTTCGAAAGACTGGGAAGTACAAAGACCCAACGTTCGTTACCGATGTACCATCAAGAGCAGGCTGCAACATGACAGGCGATATATGCATATTCAGTGAACTTTCAGCGCGACTACAGTTGTACTCACAGTTTACACGACCTTGCGTAAAGAAGATTGGGCTACGTATCAACACTGGAAAAACAGGGACATGTGCATTGCGTACTGAAGCTGTGTTCTTATAGCTGCACCAAGTTGAGCGAACGTCACCCGCTTCCAATACCCTTGGCAGCTATGTAACAGATGACCTTGCTCGATCGAAGGAGGAACGTGCAGCTCGTATCAGCACAGGTCATGTGCTCTCTTGCTCCGACTAACGGCAAGAGTCGTTCAACTCCACGTGCCTTCCATTTTAAACTACTAAATAAAAGTCATACAACCAGTGTCTATGCCTTCTGATGTATGGCCAGTGAAACATGGGACTCCTGTCCATCCTCCAACAGATTCGGACAACTGAGAACAAACAACAACGTCACCTGCGCTATCATGCATATAAATGGATCATTACATCATAACGAGAGAGGTCCATGAACAGAGCAGGGCTTGAAGACATCGAGTTGAAGGCTAGTTAGAAAGTCGGTCTGGTTGGGCTTGCCACATCTGTGAATGGGTATATGACAGGACAGCAAAGCACTCTTATACAGCAGATAGCAAATGGTATCTCGAGCTGTTGGTGTCGTAAATTGAGATATAAGGATACTGAAAGTTGCTGAGGGTGATATAATTCTTGATCAGTGAGGAATGTTGTAGCAACAGGCAGGAGTGGAGAGGTTTGGTGCTAAAACTTGTGAATGCTTTCACAGGAAAGAGATATCAAACAGTATGAAGAAAAAGTGAACGAAGACTAAGGATATTTGAACAAAAGATGATCTATGAACTTTATGCGATGAGATATTTGTCTACATTATTATTCTGTGTATCCCGTTCGGCTCTCACTAGGCGGATATATATATATATTGGACTGTGAATGCGGACATTGGTGTGCTGAATAAGGTATTATTATAGGAAGTAAAGTGTTGGCTAGCGAGGCTTTATGCTGATTTTACAAAGCAGAGATAATGCGATGTTTGAGTCAATATAAAGGAAATAACATTTGTGAGAACTTCTGTTGTACCAGAATAGAGATGGGAATACTGTGGTGAACCTGGTGTTTATCATGAGTGCATGCGTGAAAAGCGCTATAATTAAAAGCAGTCTAATACGGGTATTGTGTGTGGCTGCGCTTGTCGCGGCTGATGCGTGTGTGTGTGTGTGTGTGTGTGTGTGTGTGTGTGTGCGTGTGTGTGCGTGTGTGTGCGTGTGTGTGTGCGTGTGTGTGCGAGCGTGCGTTCGTGCAGGTATGTGCGTGTGTGCGTGCGTTCGTGCGTGCAGGTGTGTGCGTGCATGCGAGCGCGCGCGTTTGCGCGTTTGTGTATAGGTTGCTGCGTATAGTATTTATGGAGGATGGGGTATAAGGAGAGAGTAATCACGTGAAACATGAGCCATGTAAAAGGCACGGCGATGCCTCCCAAGTGAAATATTAAGATCGGGATTTGCAACGCAACACCTACAGATGGCCGGAGTTTCTCGTATTTGGTCATAAAAGATCGTCCGAAAAAAATGTCTCTAAGAGATAACGCGCCTAGATGCCTGCACTCCGAACCCGTACATTAGTATATAAAGCCATGTAAAAGACAGGGTGTTGCCTACCAAGGGAAATGCTTCGTAACTGCATCTACGCCATCAGCATCAGCAGAATCTAGCACACACAAATTGACACAGTTATACCCACACAACTTAATTTATGGCTCCAATTAGTGTGCTGTTTGGTTGATTAAATCCGAAATTGTTAAAGAATTAACTAATGCATTTTAACTACCAATGACACGCTCTAGAGTTGATTGATTAAGCAGATGCGCGGCCGGTGGTTATAATTTAAACATTTATTATTATAATATAACATATGATTTGGTTATAACCATAATAATTATAAGAAATGAACTGGATTGACAAATTAATATAACATAGCAGATATCGTAAAGTTTGAACATCTATTTTTAATTTAGTGCATTCAAATATCATATTCATCGCTAATCGCACTAATAAGGCAATTATCATGAAGAGTGATAAATCCGGACATACCCGGTGGAAAATACCGTCATTGCGGGTTAAAAAACATCAAACTGAACTTTTATTATCGTGGTAAGCATGGCATGGAAAACTTGGGTCCGCGTAAACATTGGTCCATATTACGTAAATAGTATATAAGTGCTGTCCACAAAAGTGCCCACGGTCAATCACGTGACCTACCCCATGCATGTACCAAGACAACATCTTGTTTTTTTCACATGGTATATTATATATATTTATATATAGGGCAATGCACTACCGCCAAGGCGCAACCACTAAACACGTTTCTCTAAAAATTGCCCGAGCTTATTATCATAAAACCATCTATACATAGTATAGAAATGTCGCAGAATTGTTCATGTTGCCCCGCGAAGGGATAACACAAAAATGGATATAGCTAAAAAAAAAACTATAAAATTATTTATGCTAGCTATACTCATGCGTGATATACGCAACCTAATGCTTTTCAACTCGTTTATCGATGTATTTCATTGATAGTCACACCACGCTAATACTACAGTGTTCAGTTCCGCACAATGTTTAGCATATGCTCAATGATAATAAACTATTTATCTTGGTAGATGGCGGGACGATGTCATATTTTAACACTGTCACATACCAAAGGCTTACACCAATAACGGCATACACGGCCCAGGGTTTTTTAAGCACAATTATTCATATATTATTTTACTGTTATATAGTCGACTACCACCGGGAATCAGAAATTGTATTCGAACGTGCACAAGAGGTAGATAATTTAAATGGAGGGATGACAAAGTGGAGAAGGTAGAGGAGGGGGAAGGAGATAAAGGGCGAAGAGAGAGTGAAGAGAAGGTGGTAAAAGGCATTGAGATAGAGGAAGGGGAGAAGATAGGGAACGAGGACACTGTGAAGAAAGTGGTGGGTGAGAAAGAAATAGGCGAGGGGCAAGAACCGAGGAGGGAGAGAAAGCAGAGTAAGGAAGAAGGTCGATGAGGTAGATGAAGGTTAGGGGAGGGGAGAGGGAGAACGCGAGCGAGGTAGATGGTTACAGGCACGGAGATAGTTGAGGAGATATAGCTATATATATTATCAGCTACACGTGTACTTCAACAGTACAATAAAACAAAGGCACACAAATTTCCATTTTAGGTCATGAGCTCTAAGCAATTATTGCTCCAACCATTCAGAGCATAGCTTGAGGAAACACACCTAAGTGTTTCACATATATAAAATAATAGATACTACACTAACCCGATTGCATATGTCTTAAGGGTATTTAGTACTTATTATTCATTATTATGCGTGTTTCTTTTATCTCTGTCGTGCAATAAATGTAATTTAATATAATTTTATCCGCTTCCACACGAAAGCTTCTACGCCATACAGAATGGAATCATTGCTCCAGGAGCGGCTATACGCAAAATTGCGACTGTGACATTCCGCGGGTGCCCGTGTTCTGCACTCAACAACGAAGTGGTTTCTATGGTAACACTTGCACCGGTGGGACTGCTGCCTGTTGCGTCTCTTCGTTACGGCGATGATCTTCATCATCGTGTTTCTTGAGCAGCCGCATCTCCTGTTCTTTAGCTTGCTTGCCTTCAGGTGGCGCCCCGTTGCCATGTGTAAGACGCGCGTACCAGTACTCGGACCGATACGGTTCCAGGGCGGGTCCCCACACATCTGATGGCCTAATACTCCCACGCAGGCGCTGCAAGCACGAAATGTTACACAATGTACGATAGTACAATAACTATTATAATTTATATATATATATATATATATATATATATATATTATATTATATTATAGTATATTATATTATATTATACTGTATATATATATACATACATATTTATATAAAAATCTATTGATATAGCGTTTATTGAAGTGCGTACCTGCCAAAAGGTGCCGTTGCACTGGACGTGCGTCAGGTGATAGATGGCGTATACCGGTATCGGAATTATTGACATCATTGCCAGCACCCAACCGAATGCAATACTCCACATTGGATACTCATAGCCAAAGTACGTGACTGGTACATGTGTGATCATGCTGAAGAACAGAATCACCTGAATGCGAAAACAATTTTTATTAATGTAAAAACCGGAAATATTAGAATGTCTTTAAACTAAGTGGCGAAGGGATGAGATTTGCTAAATAGAAGTGAATCGAATTTAAGTAATGAAATTGTGTAGATACGTGAAACCAAGCAGCACTTACCAAAAGAACAACGGGTACGATGAATTTCCACAAAATGATGAAAGCAGTTCTACCTAGCACTCGGCGTCCGACCATGAATTCGACATCATCCAACAGCCGGCTAGCTCCTGAAATTAAAATGAATTCAATCCCGTTGATGCTAAAGTGCGCTGAGATATGAATGAACATATTATGTTGACATGTATAGCCGCACCTATCTGTTGGATTGCCTGCGAACAGCTGGCACGCGCTCTGACTAGTCGTCTGTCCGTCCGCCCGTCCGTCCGTCCGTTCGTCCCTCATCCCGCTCGCGAAATTTTTTTTCCCACTTCAGTTCCGGACCACAGCCAATCAGCGCACTCCATTCACTCGACTTCCTCGAAGCAACAATGTAAAATGAATACCCCCTGAATGAGTCGGTCAATCCGTCCGTTTGTCCGGTTACTCAGAGATATTCAGACATATTTAAAAGCACATCGATTGCAAAAAAACGTACCATATAGCCAGCCGACGACCAAGACTTCGGCAAGACATATCAGCATGACGGAGTATCCTATTGCATACCAATCAACGATGACGAACAGATACGAGCCAGCCTGAAACGTTGTTGGCATCGTTGTGTAAGGAGAGGAGATTTCCGCGAAATGACAGCGCGCGTGCGAATCCGGCTGCTGCCTAACGGCGGTTCGTTTAGGACGTAAGAAATAAATATCATTTCGGAACGAGAAAATATTTCGTTGTAACGAGAAATTTTGTTGTTGTAACGAGCAAAGATTTCGTTGAAACGAGAAAAGATTTCGTTGAAACAAAAAAATATTTCCAGGAGGTATAACCTTCTTACATGGCTTATTTTTTTACTAGGGGGACCTTCTCCGGAAAATCCTAACAACGATTTCGGTCTTAAATATACAGCTTCCTTCCTTCCTTCCGGAAAACATTTCCAAAGCAATCAAATATCCGTTGTTCATTTTATAATTGACAATCATTGAAATTTCTTTTACACTTGCATGCAAGACCACATTTCATTTGTTTTTGTTTTTTTAACATGACCTTGTTTTTCGCATCTGCTACATATTTGCAAACGCCGCAGCGCTGATGCACGTACCCGCGTTGTGAGAGGCACTCCGAGTAGAAACATGAAGACGCACACAGCGAGCGTGATCAGTATTTTCCCCTTCTTAAGTTTGGACGAGAAGTGGTCCCAGACGACGGTGACTATCGTCTCTATCATCACAAACTGTGAAAAATTGGCCTGGTTTTACAAAGCGAAAGTGACAAGTTATTTTGATTCAGAATCACGTTTGCAGCAGGTTAAACTCGGTATAAAAGTCACACTAAAAATATTACGGAGTGTGTTCCTCAACCAACCACCAGCTATATGACAGTATAGATATGGTTCCACAATTAGTGATAGATAATTATAATATTATAGATATTGTTCTACAGCCAACAAACGTTTGTATAATTATAATATTTCATATTTTTTTTGTGGTTAGATATGATCCGATGGTTTAACAAGTGATTGTCTACAAGTCTGTAGCAATAAAGGTTATGGATAGCGCAAGCGTCGCCTCTTACCACAACTACCAGCAATGATTCCCATGATATCAGCTACATACCATGCTATTATGCTACGTTAGGAGAACGAAATATCCACATTTCGTTAATCCCGTTAGTTGCCTATCCATCCTATCAATTTTAATTCCCACAGGATCCCCTCCATACGCTCAACCCGCACACACTACAAGATGCAGGTAATAGAGTCACCACTTACCGACACGTCTTCCAGAAATCGCGAAAATTCGAAACCGCGTGTTTTAAATATATAACACAAAAAGTCATGCGCGCTGACCCATAACGTCGTACGCAAGCTCAGAAAACCAAATCAGTTAAGCTAAACTTGAGCATTACACACAGTTAAAGTTTGAGTGAAGTTAGCACTCATTGTTTAGTTACGTCAATTTAAGTGTTTAGGCGTTTAAACACAGTGTGAGCATAGTTTGTGTGTACCGACAAACTGTTATCGTACGTGTGCCCGTGAACTTCCTATTTTTGTCTACATATCATACATACACACAGACACACGGGTGTACGCGCATACGCACAAATACACACACGCACACGCACACGCACACGCACACGCACACGCACACGCACACGCACACGCATACGCATACGCATACGCACACGCACACACACACACACACACACACACACACACACACACACACACACATACACACACAAACACACGCGCGCTCGCAGACAAACGCACGTCGCACGCACGCACGAACGGTTGCGCTCGCACACAAACGCATGCACGCACGCACGCACGCTTTGCGTGCTATTTAAACGGGTTTTGCCTCTATAAACATCGTATCTGTAACTATCTTTAATTCGTTTATCCCATCGCGGGTTTAGTTGAGTGTTGAAAGCGCAAATTTTATCGTCAACCAAATTGTATTCAGCTGTGTGTCTGTTTGTGGACAAGAAAAGTGAGAGCTGTATCGCTACGCATGTCATCGCAGGGGTAGCAATACGTCATCACAAAGAGAGCAATACTTCATCACAAAGCATGCGTGGCACGTCCATTTAAGGGGCGATCAGTTTGATGAGTGAAAGCAATGCAAGAAATAGACTGATCATGAGAGTTGGAAGACGAATGTACAATGCCAATCCTATCTTCTCATTACTATAATTGTGTGTATACTATCGTAACAAAAAAATCAATGAAATCAATAAATTGTTTGAACAGTGGACAATGTGTATAGATAATTTTCAACAGTCAAGTCACAGTCAAACACATACACGATACTATACTGACCAGGGCTTCTATAGAAAAGAAGAAGGGGAGAATTTTTAATGAGAGCGGGTAACTGGCTCGAAATCCCCTTTACGGGTATCGAGAAAAGCATGGCACGTCAGAAACAGTGGCGGCAGCAGCGACACTAGCAACAACAACACAAAAACACTAGTCCTTTGAACAATATTATAATTATCGCCTATTAATAATCGACAACAATTTCTCGTGGTACCGGAATTTACGTCAATGCATGCTGTATTAAACTAATTCTACACTAATCAAAACTCGAGAAACCTCGAAGAAATACCAATGCTAATTGCCTATTATTAACCTTACTTGCTGTGTAAAGGTCAGATTTCGCTATGATGGTGATCTATTTGATCTTCGAAGACTGAAGTCAAAGACCAAAGTTCTTACCGAGTACATCAGAGAGGCTCAACATGCAGACGATATAGCCATATTCAGTGACACTTCAGCGGGACTACAGTTGTTACTCACAGCTTACAACGACCTTGCTAGATAGTTCAGCGTATGCCAGCGTTTTAGAGAAATTTTGATACGTCCGGCATACGCTGGCTAAATCGTCAATGTGTGACAGGGCCATAAAGGCGAAGATTCCCTATTAAATGTGCGTACAGGTGAGAAGCTATTTGACAGCACGCATTCGACATCTTACGAAATGATTGCACGCGACTCCACAAAAAAATTGCCACGGCTTTTGTGTACACGCATTTTCCACGTATACACGCATTATCCACGTATACACGCATTTTCCACGTATAGACGCATTTTCCATGCTTTCTATTCGATGCTCCTTCCAGTCACGAATACGACCTCACTCACACGCATGCGCGTATGTTTCTTGTTTGTGCATATAAACCTAGCTATAAGCCTAGCCTAGCCTAGCCTAGCTATAGTTTGTGCTATAGCCTAGGACACACTAGCGATTCTGTACGCTGCCCGGCAGCGTATATGTTCGCTGAGTTCGCTCACGAATTTAGAACGCCGTACCAGTTCCGCGGACAGCTGGAAACACTGTACGGTGTCAAACCGCTTCCAACGGCTTCGTTGCTACACTTGATTGGCTGCTAAAAACAATCGCGTTCGAACACGATGATTCATTGCTGGGCGCGCTGGCGCTAGCTGGTGCAAGCGCATGCAAGCGCATGCGCCGTACGCAAGCGGGTGCGTAAATATTCAACATGCTGAATGTGAGCGATCAGCCGGGCGTATGGGATTGGGATCGCGTGCGAAATACGCTGCCGTGAGACCGGACACACCGCGCGGACCCGGCACCGTATTTATCGATCGCAAGCGGCCAGCGTAGAAAATCGCACAGTGTGTCCTAGGCTCGTACCCGTAAACACGCGGACGATTTAAGTGGTTGACGAATATTTCTCTGCCTACCGTCACTTATGTTTATAGGGACGTCACCGCTCCTGAGAAATATACTTGATAATGCCGGCATTTCTCCAGTACATATTGCTGTTTTGCGCGGGCGAGTATACATACATATTAATAATGTGCTGTATATATAACGTGACTTGTTGCTTTTCCGCGTGTAAATTATTTTTATACTTTCCCAGTCTATGATAAACGAGGTAAGACTATCCGTTAATTAGGCAATAGTATATAACATCTAGTCTTTGGTTAATTGGCAGCAAATGCTCATTATATGCACATCTAAGTACGTCGTATTAAGCACTTTCTGCTATTTGCGTCACACGTGTATGTAATGAAAATCATCTAGCCTCGCTGTTGAGATTCGCATTTCCATAAACGAATCGCGTTAAATCATTCTCCTCTATGCTTACAGGTCTACCGCTCGTCGGTGAGTGGGTGCGCCTTCTACTGCTTGCGCACGGAACACTGCAAGTCTATCGGATTCGTGTCAACCACTGACCTCTACAACCTTAGAGGTTGTAGAGGTCAGTGGTGTCAACCTCAGGCCGTTGTGAGCTTATGTTTGGCACAGAGAGGCAAAATAGTAATGAGACAACCTTTATCGAAGTTCTTGGTCTGAAATACTACGATGCGAAGAAGAAATCACCAGCAAGTATGTTATTAGATCTGTAATTTATTGAGCTCATCTGTTATTTATCTCGGTTATTAAATCCAATATTTATACATGTATATAGATATAAAAATGTCATTGTCATATATAATATATGTATATATATATATATTATATATATATATATATATAATATAACGTGCGTGTGTCCGTGAGTGTTCTTGCGGGCCTGCGCGCCGGTGTGTACATGTACGCTGTGCGTGCGCGCATGTGTGTGCGTGTGCTTGTGTGTGCGCGCGTGTGCATGCGTGTGTGTGTATGCGTGTACTTGTGGCATATATATGCATATATATATATATTTATATATATATATATATATATATAAACATGTACGCGTACATGTACACACAGGCGCGCAGGCCCACACGCACACGAACAAGCACCCGTACATGCACACGCATACGCATACGAACACGCACACACATACACGCACACGCACACGCATACGCACACGCACAACAGCACCCGCACACGGCACACGCACAAGCACAAGCACAAGCACACGCACACGCACACGCAAACGCACACGCACTCACACGCGCATACACACGCGCGCACACACACACACGCACGTACGCACCACGCACGCGCGTACACACACACACACCACACGCACAGCACACACACACACACACAACACACACACACACACACAACACCACACACACACACACACACACACCACACACACAAATACATACACGTGCATTTCAGAGAGTTCTGAAAGGTGGAATTGATATTATATTATGATTGTTATGTGTTTTACGCGATGACGCACGGGCAGGTTGATGTTGTTCTACATCTTACTTACAGTGTCCTTTACCCCGACAGTCTGACTTTCCCGCTGCTGTTAGGAACTGATAATATGTTTTCCGGAGTTAATAGTCCAGTCATAAAGTGGCCAAAAAAGGCCTCTACCGGAAATCGAGTGAAACAAGCTGGATTCTTCACTAATGTGTTGGTATTGGTCCATATAAAACCTAAAAAAAAGTTACAAAATTTTTGTTGGTCGGAAACTTTTTTACGGGCCACGCCCTTTTTCCGATTTTCGCGATTATGGGAAAATTGTGTAAATCTTACCTGAACACTTTATAGTCATGTTATACATGTTACTAGGGGTATTTTGGGGCGGGGAGTCGATTCCAACAGTCAGTTTATTCATAAATTAAATGGTTAATGCTTAATTGACCAATTAAGCTCAATTAAGCTCAGTCGCGTACCAAAATTTCGGTGTTTTCTGACATATGGCATGTTAGGTATGCTTTCTGGGTTATTTTTGGATGCCCGATCGAATTCTGGTGTTATTTAAACACTCAGAAGTATGATTCATCCCTAAAAAGTGTTATAGGAGTGTTTCACGTGACGTCATAGATCAGGTCACGTGTATTTGTTATGTGTCATGGTTGCAGAAGCGAAGGCGTGCTGCTTGACATTTACAGATGAATGACCACATGTTCTGATAGAAAGCGCTGTTTATGTATGTGCACGTAGCACGTGCGTGCTGGCGTGGCATGCGTGTGCACGTACACGTGCGTGCGTGTGTGCGTGCGTGCGTGCGTGCGTGCGTGTGCACGTACACGTTCGTGCGTTCGTGTGCACGTACACGTGCGTGCGTGCGTGTGCACGTACACGTTCGTGCGTTCGAGTGCACGTACACGTGCGTGCGTGCGTGTGCACGTACACGTGCGTGCGTATGTGCGTGCGTGTGCACGTACACGTGCGTGCATGCGTGTGTGTGTACGTGCGTGCGTGTGTGCAGGTACACGTGTGTGCAATGAGTGCGTTGGTGCGTACGTGCGTGTGTGTACAGGTACACGTGCGTTCGTGCATGCATGCATGTGCACGTAGACGTGCGTGTGCACGTACACCTGTGTGCATGCATGCGTGCGTGCGTGTGTACGTAAACGTGCGTGCATGCGTGCGTGTGTGCGTGTGTGCGTGTGCACGTATACGTGCGTGCGTGCGTACACCTGCGTGCATGTGTGCGTGTGCACGTGCGCGCGTGCGTGCGTGCGTGTGTACGTACACGTGCGTGCGTTCGTGCGTGCGTGCGTGCGTGTGCACTTACACGTGCGTACATGCGTGCGTACGTGCGTGTGCAGGTACACGTGTGTGCATGCGCGCGTGCGTGCGTGCGTGCGTTTGGATGTACACGTGCGCGCGTGCGTACCTGCATATGCACGTACACATGCGTGCATGCGTGCGTGCGTGCGTGTGCACGTACACGTGCGTGCATGCGTGCGTGCGTGTGCACGCACATGTGCGTGCTTGCGTGAGTGCGTGCGTGTGCACGTACACGTGCGTGCATGCGTGCGTGCGTGCGCGTGCACGTACACGTGCGTGCATGCGTGCATGCGTGCGTGCGTGCGTGTGCACGTACACGTGCGTGCATGAGTGTGCGTGTGCGTGCGTGCGTGCGTGCGTGTGTACGTACACGTGCGTGCGTATGGTTGTATCGAACAATATCACGCATCTGCTTGCTGCCAACCGTTAAACTGCGCATGTGCGCATATGACGTCAATGTTTATCAACATGAAACACTCCTATAGATCGATCATTAATAACCATACGCGTTACTGTTTAAATTTAAAACCTTGTATTAAGTATTGATTATGAAGCTTACGAACTCGACAACGCCGAAGATACTCGATAAAGAATCATACACATAGGATTTGATGAATACAAACAATAGAATATAATTTGTCCTTTAACAGAACTATTGTATCACAATCGTCCAGGAAGAGTAACAAGTCAAATGCACTGTACAAAAATTAATTACAGCATGTCCGCCAAATCAACCGAAGCTATGCAAAATAGTCCTATATATCAATAACTTATAGTACAATAATTAGAACAATATTATAACTTATAGTACAACAAATTTAGTCGGATAAATTGGAAAGTCAATCTTCTGAGACATCTCTTCGGCGTCCCCTACGCGATCCTTGCAATCTTCCTCATCATTCCGGTTTCCTGTTTGCCGGTTAAACTTACAGTCTGGTCTCACAGTTTCCCACAGGCCACAGAAATCAGTACTGCATTCTACTACTACCTGCCTATCCGAGAGCCTGTTGACATCATCTTTGATCAGCTAGAGCCGGGGACGTGCTGCTGGTCTATTTCGGTTTGTAATTGTTTTTTTTTTTTTGACTCTATTTTCTGTACCGTCTTGTTTTTTTCCTCTGTGTTTTTTTTATGACTTGTCTCATTCTTTTAATTCTTATTCATTTTTCATTGTATGAGTTTTAGTTGTATTTAATATTGTTTTCCGTGTGTTTGTGTTGTTCTTTTTTTCTTCTTTGTTCTTTATCTTGTTTTTTGTTTTTTGGTATTTAATATTTAATATTTTGTTTTTTCGGTGTTGTAGTTTTATATTATGTTTGTCTCTTATTTTTTTGCTCCCATCCGAAGACACTTACATCATCTTTGATGGATTCCTGCACCGCAGTACTAAAGGACATGGAATCACAAAAGAGCCCGTAATCATCTCTTAGCAATAGACATAGCGTTGACAGATTTGGGCGGACTGTAAGTGTAAGGCGGGCGCTGCTGGCTCTCGAATCCAAAAACACAAACACAAGTTTATTGGCTTGTTGATGGAGGGCTAGACAGTGGAGCTCTACGACGTTAGCAGTGTGTAGCTGATGGTCAGACTGCATATTTTGTACGAAAAGCAATGGAGGCTCTGTGAGAGAAGCCATGTGTGTGTGGTCGCTGAGGACAGTGACTCAGTCTTAGTTATAGATGCTTCACCACTAAGCAGCTGCGTATATCTGAAACAACCGGGGAACACCGTGCTCGGATAATCGGATCTCTTGGGCCCAAGCCCTCCCCGACCTGACACTCAACACGCTCCTAATCTCACCATGCAATGTCGGGGTGTGACACAACATCAGGTTTCTTTGGCTTCGGTAAGACGCGTGTTCAAGTCAAAGATCCTGGAGAAAGAATGACGAGGCGCGCACAGCCGAATTTCTACTGTAGGCAGGAGTCAACAGACGGATTGTTAAAACAGGGAGCTGGATAATTATCCAGATGTACACCAAGGTCAACAACAGATGCCTCGCTTGCTGTCACTAGACAAGTTGCGCCCAAGCAGAAAGCTCTCCATAAAATGGTCTGCAAAAGAAGAAAGACTTGTACATAGAAAAGTTTGACGCACAGACGCTCCTCCCACCTGCCTCAGCTGCGAAGTACCTGTCTGCAGAGTGTACCAATCAGGTACAAAGAGTGGGCTATTTAACACTCTTGACGCCGGTCAGAATATGGTTGTGGGTTCTAGGAACTCCGATGGCAAGTATGGACGCCCTCTACCAAGACAAGGCTAGTGGCACCTCCAATTTGCTCAGATCCATTCAGACTGTGGGTGTAAAAGTGTACTGGATTTCTGTGGCTGTGACCAACTGTGAGAACCAGACTGTAAGTTAACCGGCAACGCATGGAACGGAGATATGATGAGGAAGATAAGGATGCGGTAGGGGAGGCCGAAGAAGATGTCCGCAGAAGATGACTTTCCAATTTATCGACTAAACTTGTTTGTACTATAAGTTAATAATATTGTACTTAATTATTGTACTCATCAAGTTACTGAATAAGGGACTATTTTGATAGCTTCGGTTGAATTTGGGGACAATGCTTTCAAGTTAATTTTTTTACAGTGCATTAGACTTGTTAACTTCACTGACGATTGTGATAGCAAATGTCTGTTAATTAATAGACACAATTATATCTATTGTTTTGTGGATTCAATCAAATGCTATGTGTATGAATTCTTTATTCGAGTATCTTCCGGGTTGTCGAGTTCGCTAGAGCTTGCATAATCAAATACTTGTATTAATTTAAACAGTAACGGCGTATGGTTATATAATGATCGATCTATAACACTTTTTAAGAGATAAATCATACTTCTGAGTGTTTAAATAACCACGCAGAATTCGATCGGGGCATCCAAAAAAACCCAGAAAGCATACCTAATGCCATATGTCAGAAAACCACGCGAACTTTGGTACGCGACTCGAAGCTTAACTTGAGCTTAAATTCGTCAAATTAAGCTTAACCGTTCAAGTTATGAATAAATTTGCTGTTGGAATCGACCCCCGTCCGCAAAATACCCCCTAAAGTAAGCACTGTATAACATGACTATAAATGTGTTCAGGTCAAGATGTTCACAATTTTCGCCATAATCGGCGAAAATTGGAAAAGGAAGGGCGTGGCCCGTAAAAAAGCTTTCGCGACCCAACAAAAAATTGGTGCTTGAGTAACTTTTTTTCTAGGTTTTTTTATGGACCAAGTACCAACATCATTAGTGAAGAATCGCAGCTTGTTTCACACTCGCATTTTCCGGTAGAGTGCACTTTATGATGGACTATAAATGCGACATGGTCCATCATTGGGCTAAGTCACACACCTTTTGAGCTCATGCGATGGACAGCGTCTCTGCATTTTGCCATGATGCCGAAACATGCACGTTGGATCAGGTATACGATTTCTTTTAGACGGCCGTGTTAATTTTATCATTTGTAATGCGGCATGAGAACTTAATATTTTAATGTGACAAGTACTATAATAAGTCCTATAATTTTTATGTATGCATTATTTGCGGCTTAGCAGCGAGGGTTGTAGACATGATTAACCGCGTATAATATTCTATAAATTGCCTCACGTAAGATACAACACGACGCGCGCGCGTGCCTCGCGTGCGAGGGCACCACGCACACACAGCACGCACTACGGGTCAACGGCACGCACGTGCACCGCCTACGGCGCACACACATGCACGGGCCGCACGCACGCAGCACGCATGCCGCAACAAGGAAACTCACACCATCACACACACACACAACACATCACACAGCACACACCACAGCAACACACAGCACACACACACACACACACACACACACAACACGACACACACACACAGCTACACCACACAAACACACACGCTGCACACAACGCACGTCCGCACGCAACGCCGAACGTTTGCGCTCGCACACAAACGCATGCACGCACGGAGCAACGCACGCCTTTGCGTGCTTTAAACGGTTTTGCCTATAAACATCGTATCTGTAACTATCTTTAATTCGTTTATCCGCATCGGGGTTTAGTTGACGTCTTGAACGCGGCAAATTTTTTATCGTCAACCCAAATTGTATTCAGCTGTGTTGTCATGTTTGTGGACAAGAAACGTGAGAGCTGTATCGCTACGCTGTCATCGGCAGGGGTGCAATACGTCATCACACAAAGAGAGCAATACTTCAATCACAAAGCATGCGTGGCACGTCCATTTAGGGGCGATCAGTTTGAGTGAGTGAAAGCAATGCAAGAAATAGACTGATCAAGAGAGTTGGAAGACGAATGTACAATGCCAATCCTATCTTCTCATTACTATAATTGTGTGTATACTATCGTAACAAAAAAATCAATGAATCAATAAATTGTTTGAACAGTGGACAATGTGTTATAGATAATTTTCAACAGCTCAAGTCTAGCAGTCAAACACATACACGGATACTATACTGACGCAAGGGGCTTCTTAGAAAGAAGAGGGAGAATTTTTAATGAGAGCGGTTAAGCTGGCTCGAAATCGCCCTTTACGGTATCGTAGAAAAGCATGGCAACGTCAGAAACAGTGGCGGCAGGCAAGCGACACTACAACAACAACGACAAAACACTAGTCCTTTGAACAACTATTATAATTCTCGCCTATTCATATCGACAAACAAATTTCTCGTGGTACCGAAATTTACGTGCAATGCATGCTGTATAACTAATTCTACAACTAATCAAACATAAGAGAAACGCTCGAAGAAATAGCCATGCTAAATTGCTATTATTAACCTTAACTTGCTGTGTAAAAGGTCCAGATTCGCTATTGCAAACTGTGATCTATTTGATCTTCGAAGACTGAAGTCAGAAGACGCAACAGTTCTTAACCGAGTACATCAAGAGGCTCAACATGCAGACGATATAGCGGCATTTCAGTGACACTTCAGCGGCTAGCAGTTGTTACTGCACAGCTTACAACGACCTTGGCTCTGCCAAGCAACATCATGTGGGTTTTGGTCCGAGCTACGGCAAAGAGTGTTCAAGCTCACGTGACCTTACATAAAACACTAAAATCAAAGTCTAACAGTTTTGTCCTTATGCCCTTCTGATCGTATGGCAGTGAAACATGGACTCTGTACATCATGCAAGTCGACAACTGAGAACAACAATACAACAACGGTCACCTGCGCTTATCATGGCATATTAAATGGATCATTCCAATCAGTAACGAGGAGGTCCTGAACAGAGCAGGTGTTGAAGAGCTCGAGAATTGAAGCTAGTAGAAGTCGTCGCGTTGGCTTGTTTTCCACATCTGGTAGAATGGATAATGACAGACGCAAGCAAAGGCACTCTTATACAGGCGAGCTAGCAAATGATCTGCGAGCTGTTGGTTGTCGTAAATTGAGATATAAGGATACTGCAAGGTGCCTGAGGTGTGGTAATATTCTTGATCAGTGGAGGAATGTTGTTAGACAACAGGCAGGAGTGGAGAGGTCTTGTGGCATACAACTTATGAATGCTTCAACAGAAAGAGAATCAAACAGTATGAAAGAAAAAGTGAACGAAGACTAAAGAATTTGAACAAAAGATGATCTATGAACTGTATAGCGGATAGATATTTGTACTACATTATTATTCTGTGTAATGCCGCCGTTTCGGCTCTCACTAGGCGTATATATATATATATTGCTGTGAATGCCGGACATTGGTGTCGCTGACATAAGGTTATTATTATAGGCAAGTAAGTGGTTGCTAGCGATATTGTGATTTATACAAGCAGAGATAATCGACTGTTTTGAGCCATATAAAAGGAAATAACATTTTGAAAAACTCTGTGTACCAGAATAGAGTGGAATACTGTGTGAACCTGGTGTGTATCATGAGTAGCATGGCGTTGACAAAGCAGCTATAATTAAAAGCAAGTCTAATACAGGGTATGTGTGTGTGCGCTTGCTCGCGAGCGTATGTGTGTGTGTGTGTGTGTGTGTGTGTGTGTGTGTGTGTGTGTGTGTGTGTGCGTGTGTGTGCTGTTGGTTGTGTGCCCGTGTGTGTGCGAGCGTGCGTTCGTGGGCAGTAATGTGCGTGTGTGGCGTGGAGTCGTGCGTGCAGGTGTGGCGTGAGGCGCGTTGCGCGTTGTGTATAGGTTGCTGCGTATATGTATTTAGTGGAGGATGAGGTTTATAGAGGGAGAGAGTAATCACGTGAAACTGAGCCATGCAAGGCAGGCGATGCTCCCAAGTGAAATATTAAGATGCGGGATTTGGCAACGGCAACACTACAGATGGCCGAGTTCTCGTATTTGTCATAAAAAGATCGTCCGAAAAAAATGTCTCTAAGAGATAACGCGCCCTAGATGGCCTGCACTCCGAACCCGTACATTAGTATATAAAGCCATGTAAAAGACAGGGTGTTGGCTACCA
>NW_014577580.1:20607-22924 GCF_000485595.1 Priapulus caudatus
AACGCAAATACCACACACACACACCACACACCCAACACACCACACACAACACACCACACACAGCACACACACACACCACCACACACACACACACACACACACACACACACACACACACACACACACACACACACACACACCACACACACACAATCACACACCCCTCCAACCACACCACACACACACCACACAGCACACACACACCACACACACGCACACACACACACACAGCACAAACTACCTATTTTAAATCGCAGCTTAAAAATCTATTTTAATCGCAAATTAAAATCACTGTTCTGAGTTAGCTGGAATTCATATCGCGCTTAAATAGATTTTTAAGCGGCGATTAAAATAGGTAGGTTTGTGTGTGTGTGTGTGTGTGTGTTGTGTGTGTGTGTGTGTGTGTGTGTGTGGTGTGTGTGTGTGTGTGTGTGTGTGTGTGTGTGTGTGTGTGTGTGTGTGTGTGTGTGTGTGTGTGTGTGTGTGTGTGTGTGTGTGTGTGTGTGTGTGTGTGTGTGTGGTTATTTGCGTTACTTATATCTATAGGCGCGTATTCTATTCATAGATCGTGGCCTTCCATACCTCACGCACACGCACACGCACACACACGCAGGATATATAATTTTACGCTGCCAGGGTTGAGGACAATGACACGCTAGACCGTCCTCTGTGAGCAGCAGTTAGGACAGCATACTAAATTACACTCCCTGCCTAGAAGGGTACCCAACATAATCATTACGAGAACGCTGTCAGGTTCCCACCCAATCGTGGGCCATTTTTTATGAAGTGATTACGTAGTAAAAATGTTAGGGTCGCTGTATAAAACGACATTGAAGGAAATCCCCGGGGAATAAAATTGATAAGTGATCTTATATGCCACCGAGGTCACTAATAATTAGTTTTAACCTGACTATCCAATCCCAGCGTTAATAGCATGCAGAAAAACACGATTGCCCACAGAGGAGAGACGGCGAGATGTGTGATAACTTCAGGGTAGACGATAAACGCTAGACCAGGTCCTGCAGAGAAAATATATTATTTAACTCCTGAAATAATAATACATTTGCGATTATTATTATCCACACTCGTGTAAATGTTACTCCTTCAGGTAGAGCCACGACACATAGTGCCGGTGCATTACGTTTGTACCGATACAATACTTCCCGTTTTATTAGTCTCGCAAATCAACAATTCATCGTAATTTATTTTCACGAATTACAAGATTATTAGTGATCTGATTGGATCTAGTATGTATTAGTAATGAGTCGCTTAGAGCATGATTTGGATGCATGACCACAGTGCGTATATATATCATGTATAATTAATTGTTATTAACAGCGTTGTCCAATAGACAATCCCAAATTAGCATACAAACAAAACCACGAATGTGTAACGATACATCAAGGTGGAACTCTGTTTTTTCATACCCGTAATTTATCGAGTACACTAAGTAACATATGCAACCATCCGTGGGATGGAAATAAAATGCAGACCTGTAGCAACGACGTCTTTAACTTCCAGGTTGGTGATTTCAGCCATGTATCCTAGAGCCGTGAACACGACCAATCCAGCGAAGATGCTCGTGGCACTGTTAATGATTGGTACGAGGTAGGCCTCCCTGAAAGTAGACATCACACACCAATCAAGCATGTAATCAAAATCTACTGTACAATATTTAAAAAATATAGCAAAATCGCAATTCAACATCGGATATTTATTTCGGATAAACAAATTATTTCTTCTGTCAAAGCAATTTTAAGTATATATGCACATAATCACATGTAACACGTGTTGTGAAGAATACAACAATAAAGAATCTGCCCAGAGTAGACTGAGAATGGAGCCGTGTTTACAACGAAATCGGCACCCCAGATGAAGATAGACTTCCGAGATATAACATATAGGCCAATTCGATATTGATGCGGTTTACAGTCGTTGGCAAACAAACAGAGCGTGAGAAAATAAGAGTCAGATAGAAAGAAGAAGAAAGAAAGAGAAGAAGAGAGGAAGAGAGGAAGAGATGAAGAGAGGAAGAGAGGAAGAGAGGGGGACAGCTAGGGATGGAGGGAGGAAGATCCCGATCGAGCGAGCGATAGCAAGCGAGAGAGAGAGAGAGAGAGAGAGAGAGAGAGAGAGAGAAGAGAGAGAGAGAGAGAGAGAGAGAGAGAGAGAGAGAGAGAGAGAGAGAGAGAGAGAGAGAGAGAGAGAGAGAGAGAGAGAGAGAGAGACGAGAGAGAGAGAGAGAGAGAGAGAGAGAGAGAGAGAGTAGAGAGAGTAGTAGTACGTACGTACGTACGTACGTACGTAGTACGTACGT
>NW_014577580.1:22934-23779 GCF_000485595.1 Priapulus caudatus
CAACGTAACAACGTAACAACGTAACAACATAACAACGTAACAACGTAACAACGTAACAACGTAACAACGTAACAGCGAAACAACGTAAAAACGTAAAAACGTAAAAATGGAACAACGTAACAACGTAACAGCGTAACAACGTAACAGCGTAACAGCGTAACAACGTAACAGTGTGTTAATGTAACAACGTAACAACATAAAAATATAACAATGTAGTGATCAGTGGCGATCAATCTTTAGTGGTTTATCCATCCTTCTACTAAATTGTATTTGTTTTTCACAACTTTAAACACGTCCTATTAGCATTGCAATTAGTTTGGAATCGTATGCAAAGTAGGAATTCTTACTATTCCCAAAGTCTTATTCTTGCTGATATACTATATAGATTATTAAAGAATTAGATCGTATAATTTTTACAATGTCAATATTTAATAAAAAAATGTTTATAACTCTTAAAATTAACTGTTAACTGTTGTTATTAACTGTTTACCTGAAAAATAATTGACAATGGCGGTTATCAACAAAGTTAAGACGCGTATACATATATAGCGACCAAGAATTTATTCTATTATCTAACGCAAATCTTATTAAATGCCCGGCCGATGCATTTCGCATAGAAGAGGAAAATTTTCGGCATTTTCACTCGCTGTCGGAAGTGAACGAGTGCGCCATTCATTAAACATTTAATCAAAATATAGCACACTGCACGACAGAGGTTGATGCTCTGTTCGCAAACTCCACGCCAGATGGCGCTCTCGCTCTGGCTCAATTCTACTGGGTTTGTCTATATTCAGGCCGGTACAGGAGATAATTTGCATATCACTTCCAGCTGTGAAGAAGATGGT
>NW_014577580.1:23789-37291 GCF_000485595.1 Priapulus caudatus
TAATATATATTATATATATATAATATATATATACATATATATATATATTATTCAGAAATACCTAAACGAGCCAGGTCAAACAGAGGTCAGGGAGACATAGACCTTATCTGCTATAATGGTAGGCTACTACCAAGTCGATGATATCCGGTTACGCCACCGTTCTAAAACTAAAACAGAACTAGTAGAAACTCAAACTAAAGAAACTAGAACGATCCATTATCCCCCCTCCCCTAATGTGAATTAAGCGACACTGCCCAAGTTGTTGACTCCTATTATGAGCTGCGGCATCTGTCAATGACACATATGATAACATTGTCTAGCTACACGCTACATTCTACTAGCGCTGACAGGGTTTATGTCCCACAGGGTACTGCCGGAACGTATCCTGGGTAAGGTCCGGTATACCGCAACGTACCCTGGTACTATCTAATATGCCGGACCGTACCTCGCCTACTCCACTAACGAGTCTAGGGAGTCGCCTACGCCTACTCCCTAACCCTAAACCTAACCTTAACCATATCAGATAATTACCAGGGTACGTTCCGGTATACCGGGCCGTACCCAGGGTACGTTCCGGCAGTACCCTGGGGAACATAGACCCTATGAGCTATACTAGCAGTGAAATTTACTACAAACGTTGGCCCTTTCAGAGAAATACCGCGATTGGAGACATTACCGGCACGTAGAACGCCCCCACGCAGCGACACCCAAGCCGCCCATAAAATAGTACACTTAGCCACAAGGCGAGACAAATTTATTATGTCTAGCACGCAAAACAAGTATTACTGAGTGCCTAATATCTTAGAAATGTCGTACCCATGCAGCCAGCCGAGATGTTATAAAACATATAAAGTGCTGCATTGCCGAGTTAATAGAATATTTCGCAAAACCAGTTAGTATAGTTTTGTCAAAAATCGACTTCATTCAATGAGGGAAATTCAGTGATCTAGCTAGATGACATGACAAATGACAATAATCGAGGCAGGGCGGTCCAGCGTCACCAGCTCACCTACCTCAGCATGTTGTCATGGAAACGATTATACGATGCCATAGTGATGAGCGTTCCAAAGCCAGGCCCAAGGGAATAGAATATCTGAACGAACGCCAGCCCCCATACCTAGAACATACAGGTAGAAGCGAATTAAAATTACACGGTACAAGAAGCTCACGGTATGTTCTAGCAATCACGAAACAGGTTGATAGTATTTTGCGTGCGGCAGAACATCCGTTCGTCGTTTAAATACATGCCTCTACGTCAACACCCATCCGTCGTCCGCCCAAGGTTTTGTAGGTCACGTTAATAAGTACTCGCCAAAAGGTAATGCTGGCAATGATCAAAATACGAGGAAGAAAATAATTATTATTGACTTGAGTGGATGCTGGAGGGCTCTAGCACACACAATTCTCGTATCAGCGCGTTTCGGGACTTTTCCATTGTGTCAATTGTCACACTAGTGCGACAGGTTTGGGTCGGGCAAAGCAAATAAACTAAACCCGTATCATGTTGCAATTTGACTAACAAACAAAATACAGTAGACGTAAGTTGCAAGTTAAAAACAACAACTGAAACCCAAACAAACATTCAATTAATAAAACAAAAACGCTACCAAGCAAACAAGCAAACAAATAAGCAAACAAATAAATAAACAAAGTTAAAAACCAAATGTAAATGTACACAGTTCAGCATTATTGTTTGAGGAGTGGTGCATTTCTGGTAGTAATACATGATACGTTTATCAACGACATACAAATGCCGACGATCTAGCTCTCACCTTGAAATCAAGCAGCAGCTCCCACTGCGGAGTCAGGTAATACTTGAGGCCATTTACGGCTCCTGGTAGAGTGGCACTCCTTACTAGCAGTATTCCGAGAAGCACGTAAGGGCACGTAGCAGTAAAATAGACAACCTGTGCAGGCGCAGAAAACCAGACGCACGATTGACGGAAGCTAGTGAATCGCACGGAATATGTTTAAAACGACACCTTTTTTAAACGAAAGTCGTGAATTTATTCATTAACATATCATCGCATGCTTGCAGGCGCGTGTGTGTGCGTGTGTGTGCGCGAGCGCGCGCGTGTATGTGGGTGCGCGTGCGCGCGTGCATATGTTCGTCTGTGTGCGTGTTTGCGCGTCCGTACGCGCGTATTTGTGTTCGTATTTGGACGCGCGCGTGTAGTGTGAGTGTGCGCGCGTATGTGTGCGCTTGCGTGCGCATGTATATGCATGTGTGCGCGCGTGCGTGTGTGCGCGTGCGTGTGTGCGTGCGTGTGTATATGTTCGTACGTGCGCGTCCGCGCGCGTGTGTGCATGCCGCGACGTGTATGTGAAAAAAGTTTAACTCTCTTTCAATACTCTATCGTCCGCGTTTACCTTTCCGATGGATTTGACGCCCCTATGGATACAGATAAAAACGAACACATAGCCGATAAAATGTGCCAACAACAGCTTCCAATGAATGCCGCCAACCACGTGAAGCCCATCAGTGATCTCCAGGATGAAATTGCTGAAAAGAACATGATAGGATTTGCCCGGGGCACGCACGAAAATCTATCCGAGACCGATCTAAAGCCTATATGCCGTAGGCCTACAGGTATCAATAGCACGTCAAACAACGCATTTGATACTCACTACCAAAACTCTTCGCTCGGTGTCGTTGCCTTGGCAATGACGACGTCGCTGACGTTGACCGCGCTGCTGTTGGCCAGAGCGGCCATGACAGTGTCCGCGAACTCTGTGTGGTTCTGCAGTTCGGCAGACATGTTTGTTCCAATGAGAACGTCCACACCACGTCGCACGCACGCGGCAGTGTTCCACGGGTTGCCGCACGTCTCCCACGGCAGCTGCTTCGTGAAGGACATGACGAGGTAGAAGAGGATGTAGGCGATGAGGAGATGGTAGTAGAAGCTCTGCAGGCACGTTATCACCACAGTAGCGACGCCAAGACCTATAGGAAAATATAATATGTTACCATGAATACATGTATACTCTTTGTATATTATAATATAATGTGTATACATATATATAAGTAAATAAATAAATAAATAAATAAATAAATAAATAAATAAATAAATAAATATATATATATATAGAGAGAGAGAGAGAGAGAGAGAGAGAGAGAGAGAGAGAGAGAGAGAGAGAGAGAGAGAGAGAGAAGAAAGGAAGAGAGAGAGAAGAGAGACGACGACGAGAGAGAGAGCGCTGCGAGTAAGAGAGGGGAAAGCGCGCGCGCAAAGAGTGAAAAAGATAGTACACACATGAATATGTTTATTGTCATTGTACATTGAATATGTATATATAGTAATAATATAATTGGGAATCTCTCTATATATAAGACGAATCCAAAAATGTTACCAAGTTAATATGTAGCATGTAATCCTATTACTGGTATTACGCCACACCCTCTCAAAGGCTACTACTCGCTCTAACAATGCTATCCATTACCTTGAATAGCGGGCAGATGTTCCACACGCCAATCGCTCCCCTGCTGCGAGAGAACTGTCGCCATCGCCACCTCCATGAAGAATAAAGGCATTCCGCAGACGAAGAGCGCGATCAGATACGGAACGAGGAAAGCTCCCTATTAAAATGCAACCGATATTAAGACGAGTGTGGTAGAAGGGGCAGGTTATTTTGGGACGCGGGATTGGGAAATCGTAATTATCTGGGAACCGGGAAGTAACCGATGTTTAAAATTCTCCGATATTTATAAGAATCGGGCATATTTTTAATTTGCGAAACTATAGGAATGGTTCCCCACAACCGTTTCCCCTCATAGTAGAAGGATGGAAGGAACGTAACGCTCGCCACGTAAATGCAGCAGATTGCGTTTCATACTTAATAGCGAATTATGACAAACAGTGCGTAACGTAAATTCAAATCTAGTTAGTAACAATTCTGCAGCGAAAAAATGCATGACTGCCACCCGCCTCCGTTCGTGTAGCAGATGTAAGGGAAGCGCCAGGCGTTTACCCAGACCTGATTGCATAGCCAACACAACTGAGAAGAAAGTCTAGTTTTCGCTGTCCAATGATCACGACTCTTGTTCTCTTCGCCTTCCCCGACGATGACTTGGATCGAGATGGTCTTGTATGCTCTCCATCGCGAGTGATACCTTATCAACAGATCTACGCCGGGCAATGAGTAAAATTTTAGGCATACTAACATTTTCTCTCAGACGGTAAAGTAAAAGCAGACTAATTTTCTCAAACGGTGTAAGCAACGCCAATAACTTGTCATAGTTTGTCACTTCGACGTTAACAACGTCAATAGTTTGTTACGTTGTTGCGTAATTAACGGAACAAGGTAACAAACGACAACATAACAATGTAACAATGTTCCAATGTACCAATGTTTACACAACGTAAAGCGTAACAGACGTAACAACGTAACAACGTAACAGACGTAACAACGTAAACGTAACACGTAACAACGTAACACACGTAACACAACGTAAACAACGTAAACAGCGAAAAACAATGTAACAGTGTGTTAATGTAGCAACGTAACACACGTAAAAACGTAACAACGTAACAACGTAAGCAACGTAACAATATAACAGCGAAACAACGTAACAACGTAAAAACGTAACAACGTAACCAACGTAACAACGTAACAACGGAACAACGGTAACAACGGAACAACGTAACAACGGAACAACGTAACAACGTACAACGTAACAACGTAAACAACGTAACAGAGTGTTTAATGTAACCAACGTAACAAACGTGACAACGTAACAAACGTAACAACGTAAAAACGCAACAACGTAACAGGCAAAACAATGTAGCAGTGTGTTAATGTACAACGAAACAACGTAACAAACGTAAAAAACATAACAACGTAAAAAACGTAAAACGTAACAACGTAACAACGGAACAACGGAACAAAGTAACAACGTAAACAACGTAAAAAGCGTAACAACGTAACAACGGAACAACGTAACAACGTAACAATGTAACAATGTAACAACGTAACAACGTAAACAACGTAACAACGTAACAACGTAACAATGTAACAGCGTAACAACGTAACAACGTAACAACGTAACAAGTAACAACGTAACAACGTAACAACGTAACCAATTGTAACAGTGTGTGAATGTTAACAACGTAACAACGTGACAGACGTAAACAACGTAACAACGGTAACCAACGTAAACACGTACAAGGTAACAACGTAACAACGTAACCACGTAACAACGTAAAACGTAACAACGTAACAACGTAACAGCGTAACAACGTAACAACGTAACAATGTAAGCAGTGTTTGTTAATGTAGCAACATAACACACGTCAAAACGTAACAACGTAACAACGTAACAATTATATGCAGCAAAACAACGTAAACACACGTAACAACGTAAAAAAACATACAATCGTACAAACGTAAAAACGTAACAACGTAAGCAAGCGGAACACGGAACAACGTAACAACGTAACAGCGTAACAACGTAACAGTGTAACAACGTAACAAAGTAACAATGTAACAACGTAACAACGTAACAACGTAACAACGTAACAATGTAACAGTGTGTGAATGTAACAACGTAACAACGTAACAATATAACAGCAAAACAACGTAACAACGTAAAAACGCAACAACGTAACAACGTAACAACGTAACAGTGTGTTGATGTAACAACGTAACAACGTAACAACGTAACAACGTAGCAACGTAACAACGTAAAAACGTAACAACGTAACAGCAAAACAATGTAACAGTGTGTTAATGTAACAACGTAACAATATAACAACGAAACAACGTAACAACGTAAAAACGTAACAACGTAACAACGTAACAACGTAACAGCAAAACAACATAAAAACGTAAAAACGTAGCGGAACGTAACAACGTACAATGTAAGCAACATAACAACGTAACACACGTGACAAACGTAACAAGTAACCAGCGCAAAGCAACGTAAGAAAACGTAAATAAGCGTACAATGTGAACCACGTAAGCAACGTAACAGCGTAACAGCGTAACACAACGGTACACAGTGTGTTAAATGTACGCAACGTAACGAAGATCACAATATAACAATGTAGTGGTCAGCTGGCGATCAATATCATTAGTGGTTTAACCATCCTTCTACTAAATGGGGTGGAGCAGCAAGCCGTGTTATGTACAACGTAACAACCGTAACAACGTAAGCAATATAAGCCCGCGAAACAACGTAACAACATAAAAACGTAAGCAACGTAAACAACGTAAGCAACGTGAAAACGTGACAAAACGTGCAGTAACAACGTAACAGCTAACAAGTAACAACGTAAACAGCGTAAACAACGTAACAATCTAACCAACGTAACAACGGTAACAACGTAACAACGTAACAATGTAACAGTGGTGTGAAGTGTAACAAATGTAACAACAGTAACAACGTAACACCACACGTAACAACGTAAACAACGTAAACAACGTAACACTGTCAAGCAGTGTGTTAATGTACCAACGTAACAACGTAAAAAACGTACAACGTAACACGTAACAATATAACGCAAAACAACGTAAACAACGTAAAAACTAACAACGTAACAAACGTAACAACGTAACAACGTAAAACAGTGTGTTGATGTAACAACGTAACAACGTAACAACGTAGCAACGTAACAACGTAAAAACGTAACAACGTAACAGCAAAACAATGTAACAGTGTGTTAAATGTAACAACAGTAACAATAATAACAATGAAACAACGTAACAACGTAACAACGTAACAGGGCAAAACAACATAAAAAACGTAACCAAACGTAACAACGTTACCAACGTTAACAACGTAACACATAACAACGTAAAACAACGTATAACAACGTAACAACGTAAACAACGTAACAGCCGAAACAACGTAAAAACGGTAACAATGGACAGACGTAGCAACGTAACAACGTAATAAACGTAACAACGTAACTAGCAAAACAATGTAACACGTGTGTTAATGTAACAACGTAAGGCAATATAACAACGAAACAACGTAACAAACGTAAAACGTAAACTACCGGTAAGCAACGTAACAACGTAACAGCAAAACAACATAAAAACGTAAAAACTAGGGCAACGTAACAAACGTAACAAACGTAACAACGATAAGCAAGTAACAACGTAACAACGTAACACCGTAACAACGTACACAGCGAAACAACGTAAAAACGTAAAAACGTAACAATGGAACAACGTAACAACGTAACAGCGTAACAACGTAACAGTGTGTTAATGTACCAACGTAACAACATACAAATATAACAATGTAGTGGTCAGTGGCGATCAATCATTAGTGGTTTTATCCATCCTTCTACTAAAGTGTGTAATGTACAACGTAACACGTAAAAACGTAAAAACGTAAAAACGTAACAACGTAACAACGTAACAATCATAACAGCGAAAACAACGTAACATACGTAAAAACGTCAACACGTAACAAGTAACCAGCGTAACAACGTAACAGTGTAAACAACGTAACAGTGTAACAACGTAACAACGTAACAATGTTAACAACCGTTACAATGTAACAGTGTGTGAATGTAACAACGTAAGCAACGTAACAAACGTGAACAACGTAACAACGTAACAACGTAAAACAACGTAACAATGTAACAGTGTGTTTATGTATCAACGTAACAACGTAAAAACGTAACAAGTAAACAACGTAAACAACGTAACAATATAACAGCAAACAAGCAACGAACAATCGTAACAACGTTAAAAACGTAACAACGTAACAACGTAAACACCGTAACAGTGTGTTGATGTAACACCGTAACAACGTTAAAGCAACGTAACAAGTAAAAACGTCTAAAAAACGTAACAACGTAACAGCGAAACAATGTAAACAGTGTGTTAATGTAACAACGTAACAATACTAACAATTGAAACGAACGTAACAACGTAACAAACGTAACAGCAAAACAACATAAAAACGGTAAAAACGTAACAACGTACAACGTAACAACGTAACAAACATAACACAACGTAACAACGTAACAACGTAACAACGTAAACAACGTAACAGCGAAACCACGTAAAATAAACGTAAAACGTAAAAACGTAAAATGGAACCAACGTAACAACGTAACAGCGTAAGCAACGTAAACATCCCCCGCGTAACCAGCGTCACAACGTAACAGTGTGTAAATCGGTACAGCAACGTAACAACATAAAAATCTAAAGCAATGTAGTGATCAGTGGCGACAACTCTTAGTGGTTTAATCCATCTTCTAACTAAATTGTATTTTTGTTCAACCGAACTTTAAACACGTCCTATTTAGCGAGCATTGCAATTGAGTTTGGAATCGTATGCACAAGTAGGAATTCTTACTATTCCCAAAGTCTTATTCTTGCTGATATACTATATAGATTATTAAAGAATTTAGATCGTATAATTTTTAGCAATGTCAATATTTAATAAAAAAATGTTTTATAAACTCTTAAATTAACTGTTAACTGTTGTTATAACTGTTTAACCTGAAAATAATTTGAGGATGGAAAGCTCCTGCGATCGTTTACAACGAATACTGAAATGGCGCTCCGCGCTTGCTCTCGAAGATTGCACGGGGCGCCTAAAGCTCCTTTCCGATCAGAATATCAAAAGTGCCAATGGCGGTTATCAACCAAGTTAAGACGCGTATACATATATAGCGACCAAGAATTTATTCTATTCATCTAACGGCAAATCTTATGAAATGCCGCAGGCCGCGATGCATTTCGCATAGAAGAGGAAAATTTTCGGCATATTTCACATCGCTGTCGATCCGTGAACGAAGTGCAGCCAATTCAATTAAACATCTTAATCAAATATAGCACACTAGCACGACCAGAGGTTTGATGCTCTGTTCGCAACTCCACGCCGAGATGGCGCTTCTCGGCTCTGGCTCAATTCTACTGGTTTGTCTATATTCAGGCCGGTAGCAGGAGATAATCTTGCGATAGCCAGGCTTCCAGCTGTGAAGAAGATGGTGAAGGAGGAGAAGGGGAGAATAAGTGGAGAAGGTGGTGGAGAAGGAGGAGGGGAGAAGGCTGGTGAGAAAGGAGAGGGGAAGAAGCTGGTGGAGATATGAAGAAAGGGAAGAAAGGGGGGAAAGAAGCCCTGGTGGAAGGAGGAAGGTGGTGGAGAGGTGGTGTTGAAGGTCGTGAGAGGAGAAGGTGGGCCAGGGCAGACAGGCACCTCCCGCCACCTTTTCACCACCTCGGCTCCTTGCTCACCACCACCTCGCTGCCACCAGCTTCTCTCCTCCTCCTTCTCCAGCAGCTTCTCCCCTCTCCTTCTCCACCAACCTTCTCCCTTCTCCCCTCCTCCTTCTCCACCAAAGCTTCTCCCGCTCGCTTCTCCACCGCGATTACATCTGATTGGTTATAAGCATAAAAACCACGTAACCAAATATATGCAAATTATTGGCAAATGCAATAATAGACATATAGTGTGGAAGGGGGCGCTGCATGCAATTTGCTCTGTTTGCGGCGCATGTTTACATGGGCCCACAGCGCCATCTCTCGAATGTTTTATAAGTAAATATGGGAATCTTTGCAATAAAATAATGGGTTTTTTACATGTATTTACCACGAATTTAGTATAGAAATATATGTTTATTTATTGATTTCCCCGTATCTTTCCTTGAGTTTTTTATTGTCTTTCAATGCTTTTCGGTCAAATATTTCTGGCATTTTCCTGGCGTGATTATTATTTTGCGAGCAAGGCACTCATTTTGGAAATGCCTTCAACATTTTTTACTTCTTCCTTAGTAAAACAGTTACGTCCATGTTTCACTGTTATTTAGGAAGGAAGGTAAAACTGTGGCATTTGTATAATTTCACTCTTGCTTCTATAGGTATGATTTCCATAATTTTGCTCTGCTGCCCATAGATAATAAATTTTCCTCATCATAGACCTACATTTTTCAGTTAGCGACCAACTCTTATCATAAATCGTTATAACCTCCTATATTGCATTATTAAATCTCCTACGTATGAATATTTGGTGCATTTTGTGATTACTTGGTTGCCTATTAATATCTCCTTCCTCTGATCCTTGTTTTGTTTGTTAATTTTATAACGCTATTGTCTTGTTTTGGATTAAATTCTAATCTTTTTTGATTCAGGGCTAATCTAGGAGCATGGACTGAGCCGATTTTTGTACCTGTTTTATAATCTCCAATTCCGCTAGAAATATCGTCCATATATAATCACTGTCATCTTCTAAAAACTAACAGACCGATCCGCGCTAAACCGCTGTGGAGACGTGGCGCCGGCACCTCGAATTTGGCGGCACGTCTCCACTGTGGACAGCGCTTGCATACTTGAACATCCCCGCGTCGCGTCGCGCATATCCAGGGCGGAACTGCGGGCGTCTCAATCCGCAGCGCCAGCGTTTAGGATCATACAGCAATCCATCCAGTCTCCGCCGGGCAGTCTTACACGATATAAACAGCCCAGTGATGCCGTGTGATAACGTAACAGGTAAGAGATACAGTCAATGCAGTGCAGTCCACATCAGTCAGTGGCAATCAATGCAGTGAGTCACTCGCAGTGCAGTCAATCAGTCAGTGGAGTCAATGCAGTGCAGTCAATCAGTCAGTGCAGTCATGCCAGTGCAAGTCAATGGCAGTGCAGTCCAATACAGTGCAGTCAATGCAGTACAGTCAAATGCAGTGCAGTCATCCAAGTCAGTGCAAGTCAAGACAGTGGCAGTCAAGTGCAATTCAGTAATAGTCAGTGCAGTGCAATGGCAATGCAGTCAATCAGTCCAGTGGGCACGTCAATGCAGTGCAGTCCAATCAGTCAGGTTGCAGTCAATACAGTGCAGTGTCAATCAGTCTCAGTGCAGTCAATCAATTCAGTGCAGGCCAATGCAGTAACAGTCAATGCAGTGCGCAGTCAATCAGTCAGTGCAGTCAATGCAGCTGTAGTCAAGGCAAAGTGCAGTCAATGCAGTGCAGTGCAATGCAGTGCAGTCAAAACAGTTAGTGCAGTCCAATGCAGTGGCAGTCAATCAAGTGTAGTGGGTCAATAGCAGTGCAGTCAAATGCAGTGGCAGTCATCAGTCAGTGCAGTCAGTTGTTGGCAGCCGACGAGATGATGCCACACGCAACGACCAAGCAATAAGCAGCCAAAGCACGACAAACGCAAGTAATTACAACAAGCCACCACTGGCAACTAATCAGATCGACCAAGAAACAAGCACGAACAAGCACAAACACGACCAAGTATACAGACGACAAGGCACAAGCACGGCAGCACAAGTAAGACGCGCAATAAGCACGGCAAGCACAAGTACGGCCGAGCACACACGCGCGTAACAAGCACAAGCACTACTAAGCAGCACGTACCGTAGTCGACAACACCAAACGAGCAACTATCACAAGTACGGCAAACACAATCACAACAAGCACATAGAACGACAAGCGCAAATACAATAAGCACCAAACACAACAAGCGGCAAGAACGAAAAACACTAAGTACGGTACGAAAAGCAAACACACGTGTCGACAATCGCTAAGCAACGATTAAAGCAGCAAAGTACGAAAGACAAGTACGTTGGAGACATGCGCAAACACGGTACGACAATCGACCAAGTATAGCACGTACGATCAAGCACAAACACGCAAACATATGCACCGCCTACCCCAAGTACGGAAGCACAAATAGGAAGAAGGGCCGTCAACGTGCTCGCGTCCTTTCTTTGTTCACAGTCCGCTGCGCTCAATCTGGCACGCTGGGTAGGTATCAGGGAAAACGATGGTGAAGAGAAGTTCGTTAATTTTGTTTTACAATGTGGCTATGATGCAGTCATGTCTATAAACTGTCGTGAGGGGGCCAGGCCGGAGAGTTTAGAAAGAGAGAGAGAAGAGAGACAGGCAAGGCGAGAAAGAGAGAGAGAGTGGGGCATGGAGAGAAAGAGAGAAAGTGAAGGCACGGCGAGAGAGAGCGAGGAGCGAGAGAAGAGAGAGAGATGGGACAAGGGCGAGCCGAGAGAGAGAGAGAGAGAGAGAGAGCGACGTGAAGAAAGTGGGCGAGATTGTGTCTGTAGCGCAATGAATTTAGCATGGATTAAGCAATTTCGTGTTTGCAGGCGAGCACGCAGCCGCAACGTCTCCTAACTGCTCAAGCCGACACCCCCACGCGTCACCCAACGCCGCTCCAGCGACACCACCGCTAAGCGAATGCCACACATGCGATAGGTCCTGTCTATACCCCCAACGCGAACGACCGGCGGCATTAACCCGCATTACCGTGAATGCTGTACCGCGTATTGATTGACGGCGCTATTATTCGTAGCCCACCGACAACGAAACAGCGCTGTTGAAGGCAGGTAACAACGTATAGTGTACCGCTGCTCCGTGGGGGGAAGGGGAAAGCACACGGGTTCGGGGCGGTGGAGGATGAGTAAGACAAGACTGTGTGCAGTTGCATCTAAGGAACGCACACAACAGTAGCCCTTCCGCCAATTGTTTACCAGTTGCACTAAATTATCGTCTCTTTGTCTCTTTTGACGTCTGACTCTTCGTGTTTAAAAAGATTTTGGGTATTTTAGAGTGAGTTAATTTAATTATTAGACCAAATTTAATTAAGCATATAGATTGAATAATTTGAGTGCACTAATTTGCATTATGCACGCAAGGTAGGCTGCCCCATGGAGACGTCTAGAAAGGCATGAAAGGTAAGAATTTGTCTTGTTCGTGTAATTGTACATTCGCCGTCGGAGTGCCGTAGCCATGGTGACCGATTCGCCGTTCAACAGGTGTGTGGAACTGATGCCGATACACGCTGAAAAACTGCGTTAAAACGAAGCTGACAAGTCTGCGAGGGCAGTCTGGAACCGCGTGGCGTGGTGCTCTGGAACTAACTAGTGATTGAAGACCGTCACTTTATATCATAGCGAGCTAGTTGGCCACATGCAGACGCCATTACCTTTATATAATCCGCGTGTATGGGACACCGACCACGTATAAGAATAAACGCAATACGTAAACTATAGCCATATGCGACACCCTATTTCACCGAGACGTTGCGAAACATGCTAAATCTGCTAACATGTAGAATAGCTTTGTTATTACATAGCAATTAAAACATTATTTTAATAGCAAATCTTTATTTGCCCATACTTCGAATCATCACTGGACGCGGTGGGCTCCACTGCTGAAGTGCACAATTAATGCACAATTTAGCAGAAGCACGTACGGTGATTACCTGTCAGTTAGTACTACTACCCACAGAAGGCTATACGTAATAATCTCGACATCACTCTTAGAGACGCCCATGCCTACCAAAAAACTAAAAAACAAAAAAACGAACAAATCAACATGGGGAACCAGCAAGCGTAATCCGCGACAAAAAGGCATTCATTATTTTTTTTCCCCGGCCAAAAAAACGAGAGAGCAGAGGTCGAGTTCAATCGGACCGGATGCCCGTCAGCCCATCTCTATAGGCTACCCATTCACAAATAAACACGCTTACATAACAGCACCGGCGGTGCATCAAACGGTGAAACGCACACATCCCCCAGCATGCCG
>NW_014577580.1:37316-72102 GCF_000485595.1 Priapulus caudatus
GTCGGAAGTGGCCGAGTGCGTCATTCATTGAACAATTCAGCAAAACACTGCACGACAGAGGGTGGAATGTAAACTGTGCATTCGTATAATTTCACTCTTGCTTCTATAGTATGATTTCCATAATTTTGCTCTTCTGCCCATGATAATATTTTCCTCATCATGAACCTACATTTTTCAGTTCGAACTCTTATCATATCGTTATAACCTCCTATATCATTAATTAAATCTCCTACGTATGAATATTTGGTGCATTTTGTGATTACTTGGTTGCCTATTAATATCTCCTTCTCTATCCTTTCTTTGTTTGTTAATTTTATAACCATTGTCTTTGTTTTGGATTAAATTCTAATCTTTTTGATTCAGCTAATCTGGAGCATGACTGAGCGATTTTTGTTACTGTTTTATAATCTCCAATTCCTAGAATATCGTCCATATATAATCACTGTCATCTTCTAAAACTACAGACCATCCGCGCTAACCGCTGTGGAGACGTGCGCCGGACCTCGAATTTGGCGCACGTCTCCACTGTGGACAGCGCTTCATACTTGAACATCCCCGCGGTCGCGTGCGCATATCCAGCGGAACTGCGCGTCTCATCCGCGCGCAGCGTTTAGGATCAACAGCAATCCATCCAGTCTCCGCCCAGTCTTACACGATATAACAGCCCAGTGATGCGTGTGATAACGTAACAGGTAGAGATACAGTCAATGCAGTGCAGTCAATCAGTCAGTGCAAGAGAGAGAGAGAGAGAGAGAGTGCGAGTAAGAGAGGGGGAAAGCGCGCGCGCAAGAGTGAAAAAGATAGTACACACATGAATATGTTTATTGTAATTGTACATTGAATATGTATATATAGTATAAATATAATTGGGAATCTCTCTATATATAAGACGAATCCAAAAATGTTACCAAGTTAATAAATGTACATGTAATCCATTACTGGTATTACGCACACCTCTCAAACGGCTACTACTCGCTCTAACAATGCTATCCATTACCCTTGAATAGCGGGCAGATGTTCCACACAGCAATCGCTCCCCTGCTCGAGAACTGTCCCATCGCCACCTCCATGAAGAATAAAGGCATTCCGCAGACGAAGAGCGCGATCAGATACGGAACGAGGAAAGCTCCTATTAAAATGTCAACCGATATTAAGAGTGTGGTAGAAGGGGGCAGGTTATTTTGGGACGCGGGATTGGGAAATCGTAATTATCTGGGAACCGGGAAGTAACCGATGTTTAAAATTTTAGATTTTTAAGATTTATAAGAATCGGGCATATTTTTAATTTGCGAAACTATAGGAATGGTTCCCCACACCGTTTCCCTTCATAGTAGAAGGATGGGAAGGAACGTACGCTCGCCACGTAAATGCAGCAGATTGCGTTTCATACTTAATAGCGAATTATGACAAACAGTGCGTAACGTAAATTCAAATCTAGTTAGTAACAATTCTGCAGCGAAAAAATACATGACTCACCCCCTCCGTTCGTGTAGCAGATGTAAGGGAAGCGCCAGGCGTTACCCAGACCGATTGCATAGCCAACACAACTGAGAAGAAAGTCTAGTTTTCCTGTCCAATGATCACGACTCTTGTTCTCTTCGCCTTCCCCCGACGATGACTTGGAGTCGAGATGGTCTGTATTGCTCTCCATCGCGAGTGATACCTTATCAACAGATCTACCGGGCAATGAAGTAAAATTTTAGGCATACTAACATTTTCTCTCAGACGGTAAAGTAAAAGCAGACTAATTTTCTCAACGGGTAAGCAACGCCAATAACTTGTCAATAGTTTGTCACTTCGACGTTAACAACGTCAATAGTTTGTTACGTTGTTGCGTAATTAACGGAACAAGGTAACAAACGACAACATAACAATGTAACAATGTTCCAATGTACCAATGTTTACACAACGTAATAGCGTAACAACGTAACAACGTAACAACGTAACAACGTAACAACGTAACAACGTAACAACGTAACAACGTAACAACGTAACAACGTAACAACGTAACAACGTAACAGCGAAACAATGTAACAGTGTGTTAATGTACAACGTAACAACGTAAAAACGTAACAACGTAACAACGTAACAACGTAACAATATAACAGCGAAACAACGTAACAACGTAAAAACGTAACAACGTAACAACGTAACAACGTAACAACGGAACAACGTAACAACGGAACAACGTAACAACGGAACAACGTAACAACGTAACAACGTAACAACGTAACAGAGTGTTAATGTAACAACGTAACAACGTGACAACGTAACAACGTAACAACGTAAAAACGCTACAACGTAACAGCAAAACAATGTAGCAGTGTGTTAATGTACAACGAAACAACGTAACAACGTAAAAACATAACAACGTAAAAACGTAAAAACGTAACAACGTAACAACGGAACAACGGAACAACGTAACAACGTAACAACGTAAAAACGTAACAACGTAACAACGGAACAACGTAACAACGTAACAATGTAACAATGTAACAACGTAACAACGTAACAACGTAACAACGTAACAACGTAACAATGTAACAGCGTAACAACGTAACAACGTAGCAACGTCCAAGTAACAACGTAACAACGTAACAACGTAACCAATTGTTAACAGTGTGTGAATGTTAGCAACGTAACAAGCGTACAGACGTAAACAACGTAACAACGGTAACCAACGTAAACACGTACAAGGTAACAACGTAACAAGCGTAACCACGGTAACAACGTAAGAACGTAACAACGTAACAACGTAACAGGTAACAACGTAACAACGTATACAATGTAAGCAGTGTTTTTAATGTAGCAACATAACACCGTCCAAAACGTAACAACGTAACAACGTAACAATATATATGCAGCAAAACAACGTAAACACAAACTCAACAACGTAAAAAAGCATACAATCGTACAGGAAACGTAAAAACGTGAACAACCGTAAGCAAGCGGAACACGGAACAACGTAAGCAAACGTAACAGCGTAACAACGTAACAGTGTAACAACGTAACAACGTAACAACTCATGTAACAAAGTACAATCGTAAACAACGAAAACGTAACAACTGTAACAGTGTGGAAATGTAACAACGTAAACAACGTAAACATATAACAGCAAAGACAACGTCAACAACTAAAAACCGCAACAACGTAACAACGTAACAACCGTAACAGAGTGTGCTTGATGTAACAATAACAACCGTAACTAACGATAACAACCGTAGCAAGCGTAACACGTAAAACGTAACAATCGTAACAGCAAAACAATTAGACAGTGTGTTAATGTAACAGACGTAACACAATATAACAACGAAACAAGCGTAACAACGTAAAACAGAAGCAACGTAACAACTAACAACGTTAAGCGCAAAAACATAAAAACGTTAAAAACGTAGCAACTTAACAACGCTAACAATGTAACAAGCTAACAAACCGTAGACAACGTGACACGTAACAACGTAACCAGCGAAACAACGTAAAAACGAAAACGTAACAATGGAACAACGTAAAACCGTAACCAGCGTAGAACAGCGCGTAACAACGTAACAGTGTGTGTTAAAATTACCAAACGTAACAACATACAATATAAGCAATGTAGTGGTCAGTGGCGATCAAACTATTAGTGGTTTATCCCATGCCTTCTACTAAAGTGTGTTAATACGTACAACCGTAAACGTAAACGTAACAACCGTAACAAGCTACTTATACAGCCGAAAACAACGTAACAACATAAAAACGCTAACAACGCTAACAACGTAAGCAACATACACCGTACACAAGGTAACAACGTACACACGTAAACAGCGTAAAAACGTAACAATCTAACAACTAACAACAAAACGTAACAACGGTAACAATGTAACAGTGGTGGTGTAAAAATGTAACAAGTAACAACGTAACACACAGTAACAACGTAAAAACGTAAACAACGTAACACTGTCAAGCAGTGTGTTAATGTACAACGTAACAACGTAAAAAACGTAACAACGTACACACGTAACAATATAATGCAAAACAACGTAACAGACGTAAAAACGTAACACGAACACGTAACAACGTTAACAAACGTAAACAGCTGTGTTGATGTAACAACGTATACAACGTGACAACGTAACAACGTAACAACGTAAAAACGTAACAACGTAACAGCGAAACAATGTAACAGTGTGTTAAGTAACAAATAACAATAATAATCAATGAAACAACGTAACAACGTAACAACGTAACAGCGCAAAACAACATAAAAAACGTAAAAAACGTAACAACGTATACCAACGTAACAACGTAACAACATAAACAACGTAAACAACGTAAACAACGTAACAACCGTAAACAACGTAACAGCCCGAAACAACGTAAAAACGTAAACATTGGAACAGACGAGCAACGTAACAAGTAATAAACGTACAACGTAACAGCAAAACAATGTAACAGTGTGTTAATGTAACAACGTAAGGCAATATAACAACAAACAAGCGTAACAACGTAAAACGTAAATACCACACGTAACAACGTAACAGCAAAACAACATAAAAACGTAAAAACTAGGCAACTAACAAACGTAACAACGTAACAACATAACAAGGTAACAAACGTAACAACGTAACACTAACAAGTAACGCGAAACAACGTAAAAACTAAAAACGTAACCATATGAACAACGTAAACAACGTAAGCGTAACAACGTAACAGTGTGTTAATGTGACCAATCGTAAACAACATACAAATATAACAATGTAGTGGTCATGGCGATGCATCTTGTAGTCGGTTTATCCATCCTTCTACTAAAGGTGTGTAATAACACGTAACAACGTAAAAACGTAAAAACGTAATAAACGTAACAACGTAACAAGCGTAACAATACATAACAGCGAAAACAACGTAAACAACGTAAAAACGTAACAACGTAACAACGTAACAGCGTAACAACGTAACAGTGTAACAACGTAACAGTGTAACAACGTAACAACGTAACAATGTAACAACGTAACAATGTAACAGTGTGTGAATGTAACAACGTAACAACGTAACAACGTAACAACGTAACAACGTAACAACGTAACAACGTAACAATGTAACAGTGTGTTAATGTACAACGTAACAACGTAAAAACGTAACAACGTAAACAACGTAACAACGTAACAATATAACAGCAAAACAACGTAACAACTCGTAAAAACGTAAACAACCGTAAACAACGTAACAACGTAAAACCGTAAACAGTGTGTTGATGTAACACCCTAACAACGTTAAAGCAACGTAACAACGTAAAAACGTAAAAACGTAACAACGTAACAGCGAAACAATGTAACAGTGTGTTAATGTAACAACGTAACAATATAACAATGAAACAACGTAACAACGTAACAACGTAACAGCAAAACAACATAAAAACGTAAAAACGTAACAACGTAACAACGTAACAACGTAACAACATAACACAACGTAACAACGTAACAACGTAACAACGTAACACGAACAGCAAACACGTAAAAACGTAAAACGTAAAAACGTAAAATGGAACCAACGTAACAACCGTAACAGCGTAACAACGTAAACACCCCAACGCGTAACAGCGTACACAACGTAACAGTGTGTAAATGTAACAACGTAACAACATAAAAATTAAACAATGTAGTGATCAGTGGCGATCAATCTTTAGTGGTTTATCCATCCTTCTACTAAATTGTATTTGTTTTCAACGAACTTAAACACGTCCTATTAGCATTGCAATTAGTTTGGAATCGTATGCAAAGTAGGAATTCTTACTATTCCCAAAGTCTTATTCTTGCTGATATACTATATAGATTATTAAAGAATTAGATCGTATAATTTTTAGCAATGTCAATATTTAATAAAAAAATGTTTATAACTCTTAAATTAACTGTTAAACTGTTTGTTATTAACTGTTTACCTGAAAATATTGAGATCTGATACAAGTGGCGGGTTATGCACTAAAGCTTAAGCAAGTCCTGTATAGTAACGCGTATACATATATGCGACAAGAATTTATTCTATTATCTAACGGCAAATCTTATAAATGCCGCGGCCGATGCATTTCGCATAGAAGAGGAAAATTTTCGGCATTTTCACTCGCTGTCGAGTGAACGAGTGCGCCATTCATTAAACATTTAATCAAAATATAGCACACTAGCACGACAGAGGTTGATGCTCTGTTCGCAAACTCCACGCCAGATGGCGCTTCTCGGCTCTGGCTCAATTCTACTGGTTTGTCTATATTCAGGCCGGTACAGGAGATAATTTGCATATCACTTCCAGCTGTGAAGAAGATGGTGAAGGAGGAGAAGGGGAGAATGGAGAAGGTGGTGGAGAAGGAGGAGGGGAGAAGCTGGTGAGAAGGAGAGGGGAAGAAGCTGGTGGAGATGAAGACAAGGGAAGAAAGGGGAAAGAAGCTGGTGGAAGGAGGAGGTGGTGGAGAAGGTGGTGTTGAAGGTCGTGGAGAGGAGAAGGTGGGCCAGGCAGAAGGCACCTCCCTGCCACCTTTTCCACCACCTCCTCCTTGCTCCACCACCTCCTCCAACCAGCTTCTCCCTCCTCCTTCTCCACAGCTTCTCCCCTCCCCTTCTCCACCAACCTTCTCCCTTCTCCCCCTCCTCCTTCTCCACCAGCTTCTCCCTTCGCTTCTCACCGCGATTACATCTGATTGGTTATAACATAAACCACGTGACAAAATATGCAAATTATTGCAATATGCAATATAGACATATAGTGTGGGAAGGGGGCGCTGCATGCAATTTGCTCTGTTCGGCGCCAATGTTTACATGCCACAGCGCCATCTCTTGAATGTTTTATAAGTAAATATGGGAATTTTCAATAAAATAATGGGTTTTTAATGTATTTACCACGATTTACGTATAGAAACTAGATGTTATTTTTATTGATTTCCCCGTATCTTTCCTTGGAGTTTTTATTGTCTTTCAATGCTTTTCGGTAAATTTTTCTGCATTTTCTGCGTGATTATTATTTTGCGCAGGCACTCATTTTGGAAATCCTTCAACATTTTTACTTCTTCCTTAGTTAAGTTAGTCCATGTTTCACTGTTATTTAGGAAGGAAGGTAAAACTGTGCATTTGTATAATTTCACTCTTGCTTCTATAGTATGATTTCCATAATTTTGCTCTCTGCCCATGATAATATTTTCCTCATCATAACCTACATTTTTCAGTTCGAACTCTTATCATATCGTTATAACCTCCTATATTCATTAATTAAATCTCCTACGTATGAATATTTGGTGCATTTTGTGATTACTTGGTTGCCTATTAATATCTCCTTCTCTATCCTTTCTTTGTTTGTTAATTTTATAACGCATTGTCTTTGTTTTGGATTAAATTCTAATCTTTTTGATTCAGCTAATCTGGAGCATGACTGAGCGATTTTTGTTACTGTTTTATAATCTCCAATTCCTAGAATATCGTCCATATATAATCACTGTCATCTTCTAAAACTACAGACCATCCGCGCTAACCGCTGTGGAGACGTGCGCCGGACCTCGAATTTGGCGCACGTCTCCACTGTGGACAGCGCTTCATACTTGAACATCCCCGCGTCGCGTCGCGCATATCCAGCGGAACTGCGCGTCTCATCCGCGCGCAGCGTTTAGGATCAACAGCAATCCATCCAGTCTCCGCCCAGTCTTACACGATATAACAGCCCAGTGATGCGTGTGATAACGTAACAGGTAAGAGATACAGTCAATGCAGTGCAGTCCACATCAGTCAGTGCGCAATCAATGCAGCGTGCAGTCACTCGCAGTGCAGTCAATCAGTCAGTGCAGTCAATGCAGTGCAGTCAATCAGTCAGTGCAGTCAATGCAGTGCAGTCAATCAGTCAGTGCAGTCAATGCAGTGCAGTCAATGCAGTGCAGTCAATCAGTCAGTGCAGTCAATGCAGTGCAGTCAATCAGTCAGTGCAGTCAATGCAGTACAGTCAATGCAGTGCAGTCAATCAGTCAGTGCAGTCAATGCAGTGTAGTCAAGGCAGTGCAGTCAATGCAGTGCAGTCAATGCAGTGCAGTCAAACAGTTAGTGCAGTCAATGCAGTGCAGTCAATCAGTTAGTGCGGTCAATGTAGTGCAGTCAATGCAGTGCAGTCAATCAGTCAGTGCAGTCAGTGTTGCAGCTGACGAGATGATCCACACGCACGACAAGCATAAGCACAAACACGACAAACGCAAGTACTTACAACAAGCACAAACACTGCAACTATCAGATCGACAAGAACAAGCACGACAAGCACAAACACGACAAGTATAAGAACGACAAGCACAAGCACGGCAAGCACAAGTAAGACGCGCATAAGCACGGCAAGCACAAGTACGCCGAGCACCAGCGCGCGTAACAAGCACAAGCACTACAAGCACACGTACGTGCGACAAACACAAACGCAACTATCACAAGTACGGCAAACACAATCACAACAAGCACAAGAACGACAAGCGCAAATACAATAAGCACAAACACAACAAGCGCAAGAACGAAAAACACAAGTACGTACGAAAAGCAAACACACGTTCGACAATCGCAAGCACGATAAGCACAAGTACGAAAGACAAGTACGTGCGACATGCGCAAACACGTACGACAATGACAAGTATAGCACGTACGACAAGCACAAACACGCAAACATATGCACGCCTACCCCAAGTACGGAAGCACAAATAGGAGAAGGGCGTCACGTGCTCGCTCCTTTCTTTGTCACAGTCCCGCGCTCAATCTGGCACGCTGGGTAGATCAGGACGATGGTGAAGCAGAATTCGTTAATTTTGTTTTACAATGTGGCTATGATGCAGTCATGTCTATAAGCTGTCGTGAGGGGGCGCCAGGCGGAGAGAGAAAGAGAGAGAGAGAGGCAAGGCGAGAAAGAGAGAGAGGTGGGGGCATGGCGAGAAAGAGAGAAGTGAAGCACGGCGAGAGAGAGCGAGAGAGAGAGAGAGAGAGATGGGGCAGGGCGAGAGAGAGAGAGAGAGAGAGAGAGAGAGAGAGAGAGAGCGAGTAAGAAAGTGCGAAGATTGTGTCTGTGAGCCAATGATTTAGCATGGATTAGCATTTCGGTTTGCAGGCGAGCACGCGCCGGCAACGTCTCTACTGCTCAACCGACACCCCCACGCGTCAACAACCCCTCCACGACACCACCGCTAACGAAATGCCACACATGCGATGGTCTGTCTATACACTCAACGCAGAACGACGGAGGCATTAACCCGCATTACCTGAATGCTGTACCGCGTATTGATTGACCGCTATTATTCGTGCCCACCGAAACGAACACCTGTTGAAGCAGGTAACAACATAGTGTACCGCTCCTCACGTGGGGGGAAGGGGAACACCGGGTTCGGGCGGTGGAGGATGAGTAAGACAAGACTGTGTCAGTTGAATCTAGGACGCACACAACAGTAGCCTTCCGCCAATTGTTTACCATTGCACTATTTTGTCTCTTTGTCTCTTTTGACTCTTGACTCTTCGTGTTTTAAAAAAGATTTTGGGTATTTTAGAGTGAGTTAATTAATTATTAGACAAATTTATTAAGCATATAGATTGAATAATTTGAGTGCACTAATTTGCATTATGCACGCAAGGTAGCTGCCCCATGGAAGTCTAGAAAGCATGAAAGGTAAGATTTGTCTTGTCGTGTAATTGTAACATTCCGTCGAGTGCCGTAGCCATGGTGACCGATTCGCCGTTCACGTGTGTGGAACTGGATCCGACTACACGCTGAAAATGCTTAAAACGAAGCTGACAAGTCTCGAGGGCAGTCTGGACCGGCGTGGCGTGGTGCTCTGGGAACTAACTAGTGATTGAGACCTCAACTTTATATCGATACAGCTAGTTGGCCACATGCAGACGAATTACCTTTACTATATCCCGTGTATGGGACACCGACACGTATAAGAATATAACGCAATACGTAACATAGCATATGCGACCTATTTCACCGAGACGTTGCGAAACATGCTAAATCGTGCTACATGTAGAATATGCTTGTTATTACATAGCATTAAAACATTATTTAATACAAAATCTTTATTTGCACATACTTCGATTCATCACTGACGCACGCTGAAGTGCACAATTAATGCACAATTTACAGAAGCACGTACGTGTGATTAAACCCTGTCAGTTAGTACTACTCCCACAGAAGGCTATACGTAATATCTCACATCACTCTTAGAGACCAATGCCTAACAAAAAAAAAAAAAACAACAACAACAACATCAACATGGGGAACCAGAACGTAATCCGCGACAAAAGGCATTCATATTTTTTCCCCGCCAAAAAACGAGAGACAAGGTGAGTTCAACGGACCGGATGGCCGTCAGCCCCATCTCTATAGCTACCATTCACAATAAACACCTTACATAACAGCACAGCGGTGCATCAACGGTGAAACGCACACATTCACAGCATGCCGGAAAAAGACGGCGCAAGGTTCATACAGATGCAATAGGTCGCCACATTTTGATGCAATAATACAATTATGCGAACCAAAAGTAGAAAGACAAACATGCTCACGTACCTTCGTCGTCAAAGTCTCTTTTTATTCTTCTAGATATCGTGACAGGGTATGACGAATTAAGAATACGTGCATATAATATCATATGACAGCGCTCGGCGCACGTGCGTTTAGACTTTCCCGCCAGGCAGGTGCGAGTCTATTGGTCACTGGCACGGCTAGCAATGGCTAATATAACGAGCGAGTTTTACTGTCATGCCCTCGGGGGCGTTCGTCATACGGGAACACTGTATTTCGTACGGGAGTGACGGCCTTGAGTTACGCTGTCGTGCGTGATTCCGCACTGATTCGTGTAATTATTGTGACTTATTACAGAATTGCAGACGTCTGCGATTGGAGTCATCTTAGTTGCCAAAGTCTCAGTCGATTTGTACGTTCACCAACAGATAGATTCTAGCCTGTAGTTTAGTATTGATTTATTCCAGCTCGGTTGTTGGATCGTCGCCAGAATTAAGTCAGTATGTAATTTCTTTCTCATTATCTCCCTTGAACCCCCTTCTCTTTCCCTTTCTCCTTCCTTCCTTTCCCCATCTCTCTCCTTCTCTATCTTTGGCTCTCTAGCCTTTTCTCTGTCTCTCCCCCTCTCTCATTCTCTATCTATCCCTTTATATTATATCTCTCTCCCTCTCTTTCACTCTCTCTCTCTCGTTTTCTCTGTCGGTCTCTTCCCTGCCCCTTCTCTCTCTGTCTGCAACTTTTGACGTGCATGTCATGTATTGTGGTTGCTCGGTGTGTCTCCTTCGCAGTTTGAGCAGCGAGAACGGATTCTCACCAGTACGAAATATGCGTTGCATTACGGGCACGGGACGGGGTGGGCGGGGTGGTGGTGAGGGTGAGGGTGAGGGGTGAGGGTGGGGGCAGAGTATTGTACGCGGCCATTCGATTCAAGAATGCCCGAGGCCCTTGTCACAGGCGCCGCATTCCGGCCGTGTGTGCGACTGCCTGTGTTTGTAAATGCGCCCTCGTATTTTCTGCTGCACTTATTTTCTGCTGCTGGGCGCATGCATACTCGAGGCTTCGTCGCGCGATACGGTGTGTTGGCTATTTGCCGGCACAGGCACGCCAACTCGGCATAACGTCTGTGTTACGTCTGACAGCACTACACCATAGAAATAATATAGGTATAGGTAATATAGATAGTATTATATATAGAAATAATATAGAAGTAATATGGGTGTCTCTATATATTTCTATGGTCTACACTAATGCACGTTATATATGCTACACACACCACACACGCATCTACGCACGCACACATGCACGCACACAGGTAATTCGAGAGATAACTAATTAGACGATGTAAATTCATTTAGATAAACTGCATTTTTAACCATTCAGTCTTGATCACAGTTCTCAGGATGCAGAGAAAAAATTTGAAATAGGTCGCTTTGTATTGCATTTGTACATCCAGTTGGTTACGTTGAAATTTCACACACCAGAGCATTATCTTGCAAACGCGTTGATCATTAATTGTACGCGCGCGGTTGGCACGCGCGCACGCACGTATGCACGCACGCACGCACGCACGCTCGTCATACAATGTGCACGCCCGCACGCTCGCACCGAAACATCATGCGCGCACACATGCACACGCGCATTGACATAAAATGCACACGCACGCATGAGCGCATCGCCACACCATGTGCGCACGCACGCACGCGCACATTGATATACAATGCGTGCACACCCGCACGCGCTCACTGACACACCATGCATGCACGCACGCACACACCGACACACCATGTTAATGCCCGCACTCTACTCACACTCTCACAAGAACATATTACAATAAACATTCTCCAATTCAAATTAATGCTTTAAACATGTAAAACTTAAATAATTTCGAATTAAAAAAAACATCACCATATACATTAAATCAAGAATGATACATGTTTCACGGCGTTTTTACTGATTATTTTTCTTTCGATTGGTGAATAATATAAACAGAACTTCCGTATCTATTTCAAGATAATCCTGCATTTTACTCGCTTAGCGTGTAGCGAAATTGATTGGCATAAACCTGGCTATCATTCTTCGCAAACATTTCAGTACGACTTTATAATCGAATAAATTTTGCTAATGTCGAATATATACATCATAAATGGATTTCGTTGGCAAGGACAGCAGCTGCTGCAAGAAGCGGGTGGGAAGGGGGGGGGGCTGACAGGGAATTACTTACTATTCTGAATTTATTAGCATGTATTCTAAATTTGGAAACAAAATGCAACTTCGACAGGGATTATAGTAACGACATATAACGTAATGATAAAATACTCGTATATCAAAGACCAGTAGACTTCATATAATTAATTCACGTGCGATCACGTGAATATGAGTGATACGAGGCCAAGAGTGTCAGTCTGTCGTGTGTTTAGGTTAAAAGCGTGTATGGACGGACTATGGATTCCCAATGTTCCGGTCGGACCGCCTTGTCTTGGTGTTCATCGCCGCTGGACCACACCGCTCTCAATCATAAATGGAACGCATTTGATGCTGCCGCGAATTAAAGATTCATCGCCGTATTGACCATATGGCGTTATATCGCCCAAAGTGATTTATTAGTGATGCATCACTGCCGATGATGTTTTATTGATAGTAGTATGAGAGTAATTGTGTCGGCAACAGACATCTAGCTCATAGGTGGCATGCACGTATACCTAATACCGAGTCGGGAGTGTCTATATTCAGGCCGGTACGGGAGATTACGGTACGCATATATTTGCTAATATATTGACTAATCGTGCGTCAATAAACTCAATATTCACAGAGAGTATAGCTAAGACATGTGTCTATAGGTATCTAGAATTTTAGAAATTTAATCATCTGTAATTCACTTCCGCGCGCATATATTTGCTATATTGACTAATCGTACGTGCGTCAATAAACTCAATATTCACAGAGAGTATATGAATTCAAGCCGGTACGGGAGATCATTTGCATAATATATTCTAGATACCTATAGACACATGTCTTAGCTATACTCTCTGTGAATATTGAGTTTATTGACGCGCGATTAGTCAATATATTAGCAAATATATGCGTACCGTAATCTCCCGTACCGGCCTGAATATAGACACTCCCTACTGAGTCATGCACCTAGAATGATCACGTTTCGATTAGTTGCCATGACTTTTAGATTACACGTCTAGTGAATTTCTCTCGCTGTAGGTTCCTTCTTGCATCCTTCATTCATGCTTCATCCACTGCTTCATCCACTGCTTCATCCACTGCTTCATTCATACGTGCATGCGGATCGACTCTCTAATTACCAGTGAACGTGCGATGCTGTGGCTAGATACAGCAACCCAACAGAGTGGGGTTACATCTTTCTTATCTATACACTGTTGGGATTACATTATTGTATATAAGCAGTGGCACGTTTGGCGTTTCCATTTCTGTTCCTCGGCAATTCTCGTCCTGTTAGTGGATTGATCGCGGCAATATTTTTCGTGTATACCGAAAGTGACGGAAATCGGATGTTGAAAATAAAAAATTTCTTGAACCGGAAACAATCGCGAGCATTCGCCTGTCATCCACGCCATGCGTGATGGCAGCCTGGCGGGTGGTTTAGAAAGAGAGTGGTCCGCCACACGCACACAAACGTCTCGTTCATAATATAGAGGAATAAGGTGCGATAATATCGAAACGAACAGAAAGGAAGCAAACATTTGGGATATAAGGAGACATTAGTGTATGGCGCGCAGTGTGTTAGAGGGCTATTAATAGCGCATTAGAATTGCTATTAATAGAGCATTAGGATTGCTATTATTAGTGCATTATGGCCATTTCATCATGAGTAATGGCATGCAAGCGTTAAGCAAGAAATTACGCGTCAATTACCAGAGTTGTTATGCTTTTTGAGTTCAATTATCCGATGCAACCGTCGGTGTACGTTCGTGTCGTGACATTTCCTCGCCAGATCTAGCATGCTAACGTTATTTACGTAGAGGACGTGCAGGAACTAACCGACTACACTAGCTTGTACTGTTTATGGTGACATACTGGTGCATCCATTTCAGCACCGAGGGGCAGACTAACTGCTTACCTTACATTATTGTAACTTTAAAAAAATTATATTGTTAACGGTGCAGTTACCATCGTTATTGTATTGAATTAGCCTTTACTAAATTAGATGATTTAGCGAACGATTTAGCTTATCATGAACAATCATGGTGACACATCATGTTAGATGGTCGATGTAAATGTCACGGTTTGTGAACTATCACGTACCTTGCTGTCGGTTGAATACGCTGGAACCCTTGGCAGCCCTTGCTAACTTAGCAGTCAAACACAAGGTTACTGCGGTTTTATAGAAGTCGTATATATATGAGGCAACAGCCGACTTTGGGCTGGGCCGCATTGGTAAAAACGTACACATCGGATTATTACCAGTGACGGATTCAAGGTAAAAACGTACACATCGGATTATTACCAGTGACGGATTCAATTTCCCCCTATTTTTTGTTCCCCCTTATTCGGCACGCAAAGCGTGCGCACCGGCGCTATCACAAAATCCGCACCCCCTGAAATGAAATTCTGGCTACGCGGATGCGCCCCCCTATCTCAAAATCCTGGATCCGCCACTGATTACGGTACTGTGTATATGTACTATGTGGCCCTGTCAAAGCCTGGAGCCTGTTTTTAGTTGTCAGAAATAAAATTAGTAAACGTAAATATGAACTTTGTCTCGTAGGCTTGACATCTATGCACCGCGTCTGAAAAACTGTAATTTTACGATGTTTCTGCCAATAGTCTTCATAATAACCAATATATATATATATATATATATATATATATATATATAATTTATATATATATGTATTCTGCCAATATATATAATATATCAATAGTCTATAGTCTATAGTCAATAGTCTATCAAATATATTGATATACTCCTGATAATATATAGAGATAGTTAACATGAAGACAAATTTTAAGACTAAATTTGTGACTAGCTAACGGGCCCCCGACCTGCATTACCTGCGCAAATCGGCCAATCATGGCTGAGATAGAATGATCAAAGTAGGTCTAGGTTTTTAGCGTACGTGCGCAGACGTTTTATTTGTTTGTTTTTTGCTCTAAAGTACACATTGGGTTGTAATTGGTTTGCTTTTTTTAAAATTGACGAAGATGAGTTATATAAAGTTTTAATGTCGTTTTTTAAGGCTCAGCATGTTTTGCGATTCGCCCACGCAGTTAAATTAGACAGATACTCGCCTTCGGATCTTTGCGAGAAGCCACCTGTCCTACACTAGACACATGACCGTCAGGCTTGCACGGACCAGTCTAATTTATTATTATAATTTATTTATTTATTTATTTATTTATTTATATGTCCAGTTATTCGTTCATTATTTTGTTTATTAAATGACGGCGCGTAGCATATAAGTGGAAAGCGTAGTAACACAAGCTTTCACGCTGCTTACCGTCAGTCAATGCGGATGTAAGTCTAAATGTAGTCTGACTGAGTATTTCAACCGATGGGGGATAGGTTACGTGCCAGAAAAAACTTCTCCCAATACGCCTGAACGTTATCTCATTGGTATGAAGGACGAATGAATTCTCCCGAGTTCATTTCCTCCCGTAGTCACGTTGTCTAGGGGCACACTCTATATCAGGCGGTCCCGTGCGTTCCAACTTCCACGGCACGAGTTCTGCATTATCCGTGTACAAGGCAGTTCTATACCCGTGTAGCCACTGACTCCCGATACAGGCACCTGTACCTGTACCTGTCCTGTAGCGGGGGTTAAGGTGAATCTTGGTCGTAAGAAACGTAATTCCCGCACTTGTTATTGCTTTCGCTAGACATTTATACCGATCATTTTGGATTCGGGAGAAAACAGGTATCTAAATAAACCCGGGGGTTACTAATGACAAATTTGTCATTATTAACCTCTGATCAAATCTCTGGGTTTTGCATGACGCAATTAATCGTCACTATACATATATGCTGTTGCAGTTTTCTCGGCGGGCCTCACTGAAACCAACATTTTCTGCTGCAGATTCAAAGACATAAACTGACCGGAAGTAAGTCCGAGTTTTTTATTCAGATATTACAGACAATAGGAGTTGAGCCTCTGGCACAGTTAGAGACATATAATATATGTATATATTATAGCGCAGCCAATAGAAGGAAGCCTTGCGCTAGCACTGGACATAGGCCTATTGCGGCGACATCTGTGGGTTGAAAATGGCATCACTGTGTAATTAATTAATGTAATTAAGGTGAACGGGCTGTGCTAGATTTATGGTACCAGATTAAAACAATCATAGTTGTACGACTATTTACCGTTGTACAAATAACTTATACATACCACGGGCAGGAAGCTAGAGAATGAAGCAGTTCGCTCAGCAACTCTCTGGCTCTCTCTCTCTCTCTCTCTCTCTCTCTCTCTCTCTCTCTCTCTCTCTCTCATTTTCTCCGTTCTCTCGCTGGTTCAAGCCTATTCGGTACCAGTACGCATAATTATCATTTATGCGCCCTTATATCCTGCTCCCGCTCAGCTGTCACTGCCGTGCACGCATAAACGCATGTTGCGCGCTATAATGTTTATGTAGTTACAGTAGATCACGAGATTCGGTACGGTGCAGACAGACAGTAAAGCTGTCACTAGCACCCATACTCGGCACGTAAGCGGCATTTCTGGACTTATACCAATAAATTGTGCCCTAGAAATTTGTATGTGCTTGTAGGCTGTTCTATTGCTGATCGATGCATGCTGACATAGAATATAATAGCTTCAGATAGTAAGAATCTCTAGGACACAACGCGAGAAGAGAAGAGAGAGAGAGAGGAGAGAGAGAGAGACGAGGGCGGAGAGCGAGAGAGCGAGAGAGAGAGAGAGAGAGAGAGAGAGAGAGAGAGAGAAAGAGAGAGAGAGAGGCAGAAGAGTGAGTGAATAGGATTTCTATTAATAGTCTAGCGGATAAGCACATGGATTGTGTACTTTTGGTTAGAATTGTGAAACTTTGCACACACGTACTACATGAGGTCCTTAAAAATGTCTGATATAGTGCCAAATGAACAGCGCCATCTGGTGGCGTACAGCGCTCCCTTGGCGTGTTAACGGGTATTGCATTATAACACTCTTAGGGTTTGGGCTATAATTTCAAGAATACTCATCCAATTTATTCAAGAAATAGCTCAAATGATTTGTAGATCTATACTAATATTCTAGAAGCAATTTATTGAGTGTAGCTATCCTTAAATTGTAATAAAATAAGGTTGAAATAATGAAATGGTTAAAAATAATGAAAACATGCATATTAAATGACCGATATGTCAAAAATCATCGTCACTGCAGTCTTGCCTATAATGAATTTGCCTACTAAATAAGGAACATTTTGACATGGCATGCTCGTGCAGCCCATAGAATTTCTGATATATCGGTGGAAGGGAAATTTGCATTTTTTAACCATTTCATTGGTTTTAACCTTATTTTATTACAACACATAAAGATAACCACACTCAATAAATTATTTCTCAAATATTAGTATAGATATCTACGAATCTTTTGAGCTATTTCTTGAATAAATTGGATGAGTATTATTGAAATTATAGCCAAAATCCAAAGAGTGGTGTAACAAAATACCCGTTAACCCGCCAGGAGGCGCTGTTCAATTGGGACTATATCAGTTGGTATTATGCGTGTGCAAAGTTTCACAATTCTAACCAAAATTGCACAATGTGCCTATTTTTATGTGCTTATCCACTGGACTATAAGTCGTAATGTGCCCGGCCGTTTCTCTATATTCTACACACACATATTCTCCCTCTCTCTGTTCGTAAATACCCACTATCTGCAACAAAACACATTATTTGAATAACTTCAACTTGAATCTATTTAAAATTAAAAGGTTTTATCCACGGGTAGTGTGATATGCAAGAACTTTATCGCCTCAAGTTCACAGTGCCCTAGCTCAGCCTTACGAAATTCCTTATGCTGTTACATGACATCCTCTAGAGTCAGATCTATGTCCGCACATACTTCTTATCTGCATGGGAAATGTTATTTTGTTTATATTATACAAGTTTTAAGCATCGAATTAGAAAGCGAAAAGTAAAAACTAGTTTAAGAAGAGCTATTTATAGAGCCAGTGGAGGATAAAAAGGAGCACGTGGAGGATGGGGAGGGGGAATAAGGAGCGTGTGGAAGAGTTATATATAATGCGTGCGTGCGTGCGTGCGTGCGTGCGTGCGTGCGTGCGCGCTTATAAACGAGATAGAGAAAGTGTGTGGGAGGTATTTTATGTGCGCGCGTGTGTATGTGCGTGCGTACGCGCGTGTGCGCACATACGATCGTGTATGTCTGTCTAAATGTGTATTTATGTGTGCATGCCTGAGTGCCTGCATGCATGTGTGCGTGCGTGCGTACGTGCGTGCGTGCACGTTTGTAAACAAGATCGAGAGAGTGTGTGTGGAAGATGTTTTATGTGCGCGCGTGTGTATGTGCGTGCGTACGCGCGTGTGCGCACATACGATCGTGTATGTCTGTCTAAATGTGTGTTTATGTGTGCGTGCGTGCCTGCCTGCGTGCGTGTTTGCGTGCGTGCCTGCGTGCGTGCGTGCGTGCGTGCGTGCGTGCGTGCGTGCGCGTTTGTAAACGAGATCGAAAGAGTGTGTGTGGGAGGTGTTTTATGTGCGCGCGTGTGCATGTGCATGCGTACGCGCGTGTGCGCACGTACGATCGTGTATATCTGTCTAAATCACTGGCAGCAAGATCAAGCCCGCACGTACAGCACACACGCGCGCCATTGACTATATATATACAACATATATATATGTATACAACATATATATACAACATATATACATATATGTTGTATATATATAGTCAATGGCGCGCGTGTGTGCTGTACGTGCGGGCTTGATCTTGCTGCCAGTGGTCTAAATGTGTGTTTATGTGTGCGTGCGTGCGAGCGTGTGCGTGTGTGGCGGCCGTCAATCACACGCGCGCGCCCGCTATCAGGACGCGCGGGTGGTGTCACCGACACGTACTGCGCCGTGTTGAACTGCGGTTAACCCAACACCCGGGCAAGCCCGAAAACTGTTTACAGATGTCGGGGCAACGGGGAACCGCCCACCAGCTAATTTTTCAGCGAGAGCTTACCTCTTGTCTCTATACCTCACTAGTGGTTGATACGATTCACGAGTGAGTGACTGAGTTACTGAGTGAGAGTGCCGACCGAGTGTTTAGCGACTGTTATGTTCTATAGTGTATAACCGTAATAATGTGGTCGGTTCACGTCGTCGTCGTTGCATTTCTGGCGCTCTTTTGCGTGCTTCGCGTTTGTCACAGCCAGCTAGCGGACGATGACGACGAGCGGGATGGTAAGTGCAGAGTAGCTCTCGTACTATAGCCCGCTTACATTAACTGGCCGCCAGCGGCACAGGCACTTGGACCGTTTCAATAATAAAATGATGGTTAATAATAATAAATACAACTTCTCAGTAGGACTAGTACTACAGTACCAGCAATACTCTTATGTTATGCTTAACATGGTAATGCTTGATGCACATCACCTTTACCTTCTGCATTAAATAGGTTTGCAGGGCCGTAGCTAGCAGGATGGAGGCCAAGAAGGTGGGGGGGGGGGCAGTTGCCACCCACAAATAAATGTAGATAGTATCAGGAGTTAATGAAGACGTTTGTCTTCATTAACTCCTGATAGTATTACATTGCCTGTAGCCAACGGCGAATTGCCCACTGTCAACTGCCCAGCAGAACACATGTGGCTTTGACCTCTCTCACCCAATGCAACATGAGTTAGCTTAGCTCCTTAGCGAGCTCCTTAACTTAGATACGATAACGTAATATGGCTTGGCTCAGTCATCATCATCATCATCATTAGCTCTAGTACTATAGCCCGCTTACATTAACTGCCGCCAGCGGCAGTTAATGTAAGCGGGCTATAGTACTAGAGCTACATCATCATCATCATCATCATCATCATCACCACAACCGGCACTATATCCCTTACATTAACTGCCGCCAGCGGCAGTTAATGTAAGCGGGCTATAGTACTAGAGCTACATCATCATCATCATCATCATCATCATCATCACCATAACCACTATATCCCTAACCCTAACCCTAACCCTAACAATGACCCTGAAATTAATAAATTAAGTTATTTAAACGCCATGGCTTAAATAATAGATGTACGAAACGATGTGAAAGTAGAGAAACGATTGAAGGATGCCTTGCTCAAGGACTACGACAAGCAGCTGAGGCCGGTCATCAACGTCAGTGACGCCGTGCCACTCAGAACGATGATGTACATCAGAAACATCAAGGAACTTGTGAGTTATTCATTCAGTAACCACCACGTGCTATTAGCGAATGATATATAATATCTCTCTCTTTATATATATATGTATGTGTGTATTTATGTATTTATGTATATATATGCAAACATTTCGTGTTCGACTTTAAATTCGGACAATATGAATGTGAATGGAGTCAGACTCGCAAACACGAGTTTCTTGGTGACATATTACATTGTCATATGTAATATCACTTTGTGAGCACCCACTCTGTTTATCACTGCTGGTGAATAATATTTACTTGCAACAATATGCGCTGTGTATTAATTTAGCGAATGTAATAACTTATAAGTTCCTATTCGGGTTTGAAAGTTTCGATCTGTCTAAGTCTGTTGTAGTTTTAGTGGCATTTTAGAAAAATCCTAGTATTCGCCAAGAGGTGGCGCTGCGATGCGATAATTTAGACTAATCCGAGAAATTTTCTTTTCAGGATGAGGTGCGCGAGGTATTGACGCTGAGCGTTTGGTTTAGAATGGTGAGTACGCCAACTTTCAACATTCAAGCCAGCTCAGAGTAAACCACTCCCAAGGTTGTAGTTCCAACTTAAACTAGCTTTATAATTTTTTTTTGGCATTTTTCAATTTGTGTGTTACCTGTTACAACGGTTTGGGTAAAAGGTTAAATTGGGCATTCCTATTGGATGAAAGATTAATTTTATTATTTATCTTCTTTATTTTTTATTCTCTCTTATTATGTGTGCTTAGGTGTGGCAAGATCAGCACATGGTATGGGATCCAACTAAGTACTCGAACATCACCAGTATCCGACTAGCCTCTGAGTCCCTTTGGAGACCGGACATTTACCTTTATAACAAGTGTGTTATTTTGCCTATACAAAAATTGCAATAGAATGTGCTGAAAATACGGGTATATATTCAATTTAAAGAAATTTAGGAAATTTACAAAGAAGCAGGGGGGTAGATTCATCAACACGCGTACGCAAAATATTTTTCGTAAATCTTGTGTACGCAATCGACGTTGCTTAGTTGCGATTTATCAACGCAGCTATTTAGTAAATTTGCGTACGATTTCGCGTACGCAAGCGAGGCCGTTTTAGGTGCGATTCCTCAAGCTAAAATTTACGTAAATCTTTGCGTAAATTTACACGAGCTGAAGAGGTGCCGTAAACCAATCGAAATTTCCGCATACCGAAGCATTCATTATCTTATTGAGAAAACATTATAAAATTACTACTCAAATAAAAATAAATAAATAATTACCTCTCTACACAGACAGGCGGCGCCTTTGACGCTTCTTTTGTCATAGCTTGGCATTGTGTTCGTTATAAGCGAATTCGTAGTTAGCCGTGTAGGCCCCCTACGTGCACACGCACGCACGTGTACACACGTGCACATGCACGCACGCACGCACGCACTCACGCACGCACGCACGCACGCACATGTACGTGCACACGCACGCACGTATACGTGCACACTCATGCACGCACGCACGCATGCCCGCACGCACGTGTACGTACACACGCACGCACGCACGCACGCACGTCTACGTGTCGCCGCTTCCATCGAGTGTTGAACGCAAACATACAAACGAAAATGAGGACAACTAGGATCAACTAGTACCCCCAGCACTCCTGTAGACAGCTAGAGCAATAAATATTATGGTTTACATACAAGAGAAGCGTCAGTTTGGTTGATATGATATGTGTCGCAGTGTGATTGGTTTCTGCTAGACACGCCCCTCAACAACCAGCAGCTACGATGGACGTAGTGGGATTTACACTGAATTATCAACATTTGCGTACGCAGCGTGCTACGCTGCGTTGATGAATCGCACCTACGAGCGCACCTACGAGCTTTGCGTACGTACTCTAGAAACTTTGTGTACCCAATAGACTTTACGCAACGTTGATGAATCTCACCCCAGGTCGTTAAAGTTTACTGCATTGTATTGTATTGTCGTGTTTGTGTTGTGTTGTGTTGTGTTTGTTGTGTTGTTCGTTGCGTTGCATTTAATTGCATTGTATTGTATTGCACTGTATTGTATTGTATTGTATTGTATTGTATTGTATTGTATTGTATTGTATTGTATTGTATTGTATTGTATTGTATTGTACTGCATTGCATTGCATTGCATTGTATTATGTTATATTGTATTGTAATTGTATGTATTATATTTATACTGTAAATTGTAAACTTATATTAATGAGGAGACTCAAAAACGCGCGTTAATCCCTTCCTTTGTACCTTCGCTATCCTTCTATTATGTGAGTAATTGTTGTAGCCAATAGTCCTAATCAACCATAAACTAAACTAAACTAAACTAAACTAATGAAATAAGGCATTTCCTGTTAAAATTTCACTATGCTATGACAATGCACAGGGATGAATTAAAAGTAATTATTAGAGAGTTGATATTGAATAAACTGAAAGCTGTTTCCTTACAAATGGAATGTAGTGTTCTATTTCGCAACATTCACAATTTACCTATATGTGTGAAAACGAATATCATACATATGCATCGTTCCCAAAAAGTTCCCGATATGTTTGTGAAATACTTGAATACGGAATGTTTTCTTTTACATCGCTTCCCATTTTCCCCCTTTGTTTTCAGCGCACATGCAAACATTGAGCATTTTCCCACCAAAATGTTCATCACAATTCGATACAACGGCAGGATGTCCTGGGCCATACCCGTCGAGTTTCGAAGCTATTGTCCGGTAGACCTCAGCGACTTTCCGTTCGACTCGCAGAGGTGCGTGTTAACTATCGGCTCGTGGGCGCACCACGGCTGGGAGATCGCGCTGTCCAACGTCACCTACTGCTTCTACTCGCAGTACTCGCACCAGGAGTGGGAGATCACGCGCTGCAACACGAAGATGCAGAGCGTGACGTTCGGTTCGTTTCCCGAACCGTTTCAAGATCTCAAGTTCATCGTCGACATGATGCGGCATTCGGCACCCTACGTCAAGATCGTCGTGCTGCCGTGCATCGCCATCGAGGCGATCGCGCTCGCCTCGTTCTTCCTGTGTATCGAATCTCGCGAGAGAATCACGATGGCCATGCTGAATCTCGTCGTGCTGGCGATTCTGAACATGGACATGACCGCCATGATGCCCGTGAGATTTTCTAACGCCGTCCCGATCATAGGTACGTCTAGTGTACGCAATCGAACGGGAGAATGAACGAGATCCGTATATGTCTTGTTGTTGTGATGGCCGAGTTACGAGGTTATGAGAGTGGAGAAACGAGGGACGGGGGTCCATTCCCAGTATCCCAAGTAAATTTCTCAGTTCTTGGTCACGTCGTGAGACGATGGGGTAAAACTTGACTTTAATTTTAGCAGTTCTGAATATAAATACGTATAGTCCATCTGATTTTTTCGTTGCTCGCATTTCTCGTCTGCTTCCAGTTGCCATGTACGACCTGACGTTCTTCATGCTGGTGCTGTCGCTGCTCATGTCCGTCGTCGTGCTGGCTCTGCACCACCGCGTCGTCACGCGCTCCATGCCCGCCTGGACCCGCCTCGTCTTCATACAGCTCCTCGCACGAGTCCTCCTCGTCGACACCACCGGCGTGCTGCAGCGACCCGGCGATAAACAGCAGCTGTCGTCGCCGGAGGACGCCACCGTCGCGACTTCCGATTCCGGTAGCGACGAGAAGGAGGCGTTGGACGCGATACAGAGAGAGTGGAAGCTGGTGGCGAGAGTCTTCGATAGGCTGATGTTTGTCGCGTTTTTCACCTGTTTCTTTATCGGTTGGTGCGTGTTCGGGAGCAAAGCGAGACGCTAGAAGAGTTGTTTTTATTCTGATTACGCGCAGCGCTTGTGCGATCATTATTTCGTGTTTAGATACTTTCGGAATTTGCATTATTCTACTCGCAATAGGTTTCTATATACTTCTTGTGACATATCGCAGAAACCTCGATTAGTATGATCTTATTCTTATGCAATAATTATTAGTTATATATATTGTCTGATGGTAATGACCACTCTTTGCGACTGGACCACTGGTTACGACTGACCACTGGTTGCGACCAGATTTTGTAACCACTTTGAAGCTTGTAAGGTGGCATATACCAAAGGTTGCAATATTACCAATGCAATATTTCCAATCCGAGCTATTTACACTATTATAAGACGAATTGTAGACGATGGCATTGTAATTTCTATTAAAGACGCATATACATACGCAATATTACTATTATATACTATTATATTAATATTATACTATCGAGATTTTAATACAGTGCATTTGTAATTCTATTTTGTGGCATACGATGTGTATATTTTTGTGACGTATGCCATGTAACAACCGTAGATAGAAATACGCAGTGACAATGGTCAGATACACTGAATAATCGTGCGTAAAACAAATCTTCCTGGCCTTTTGTCAATAGTTAAAATTCCACTGGTCACGTAGTTCTACTACACAGCGACAGCGCCTAGTATATATATATATATACATATACATATTGAAATGGATATGGATAGAACAATAAACATGATTTGTTACCTCCGTACGACTTTGTAAGCGGATCGCTCGACGTCTGTCTTTGATATTTGTTGTTTAAATCTATCGACACGTTTGCCGGCAATTCGCAGCGTGGTGCTCGGCCAAGTAACGCGGTCAGCAGCAAGGCACTGGCGTTCCACCGGTAATGCTGACCACCTGCGGAACATGGCGGCGGTCAGGGCTTAGCGTTTGTACAGCCAGCGTTGATGAAGAGGCTTTTGCTATTAGGTATCATAAGGCCAGGAAGGGCCAGCATACGCGCGTATGAAACTGCGGACATGGTTTCCACTAGCACATTTTCGCTCTAACCCGTACACCTATGTTGTACGGTAGCCCGCTTGGACCGCCATGATGTAGCGTACGTGACTACGTCTGCGTTTCGTAGACTCATACAGGATGAGTGTGGCTTGTATTTCGTGCGAAGTTTTTGCCGCGTTTTGTGATGTCTGTCTGTTGTGTCGCGGTCGCCTCTCGCTTGCGTTTTGCCTCTGTCTCCGCTTTCTCCTACCCCCTCTTTTCCCGTTTCTATATCTTACATACACACATCACACACACACACACGCACGTACGCACTCACGCGCCCAAGCGTGCGGGTACGCCTACGCGTACGCATATTCATACACACACGCACATACACATGCATGCACATACACATTCATTATTACCGGCGTGTGTTTGAGTGTTGGTTTGTGGGTTTGTGGGTTTGTGTACGCTCGCTGATTGGCTGATTGGCCCGCCACCGCCGCCGCCGCCGCGCCGGAACCGCCTGTATCATACATAGTCCATGAGCCAGACCCCAAAATTTCATGGATTGGTACCACCTGGGGTGGCAAATTCTCACCATGTTTTTTTGATAGGCCTATATCCATAGATGAAAAAAAAACGTGAGCCCCGCCCAGCATCCACAGCTTAGTGGTAGTAATGATCTCTTTAATGTGGATGACCGCGTCAGACGTCGGACCCAAAATCTAGGGGTAGGGGAAATGAAAAACTCAATATATTTTTTACTAATTGTTCAATTGTTACAAATGACCACTCAAAATGTTTAAGATGTTATTCTCTACACACTGCTATATGTTATATGCTGATATGCTATTCATGTCGGTCACCAGAGGTCAAAAGGTCAAGAAATTTGACCCCTGCTTAAAATCGGACCATGTGCCCAAAAAACAACCACAGTTACCACACCAATTGGATTCTCTCAACTAAATTGGGTTCAAATGGTAGATAAAAGATGTCCAAGTCATGTTTATGCCTGAAAATGTGAACTTTATTTATTTCTGAGCTACAGTATGAAACGTAGTTTGATACATTTCAAAAACGGCAATTTTTTGGGCCGAAAATTGCACAACATGTAAGATGTCAATATGCTCGTAATTTGTTGCGATTATTTGACATATTACCAATACTAATGTCAAATACTACATGAAGATAAGTTTCTATCAAGTTAATAGAAGTTTGGCATACCAAGGTCATCTGTGGTTAAGGCCAAGGTCATCGCCATACCGCTAACCAGTAAAACCTTGTTTTTACATGTTTTTAAAAGACTTTAGACCTAAAACGTACATGTACAATATAATGATCATCGCTAATTACATATAGTTTAAAATAGATGTAAATACCTGCTATAAAATGTAGGTAAAAGTAGGTGAGCTACATAGATGTAGGCTTAAATCAGGTTCAGGGCCAAGGTGGTTGTCAAAAGATATGCCACTACATTATATGCCCCTTTAAAAGTCTCTGGGGTCAATATTTCACTTTCAACACTTTGCATGGTAGGCCTACCAATGTTCTGAACGCACACAGCCTGTACCAAGGGGAAAAATGTAAAAGAAATGAAACCTTTGCACTATACTACTACTCTACTCTACATCGGACGCACTGGCATTATTATCATCATCATCATCATATGCTTCCAATTCAGTCATGTCATCTACCTCCTCCTCCTCTGCTGGTTACTGCATGTTTGCAGCTTGCAGAGATAGGTGCACTTCATCTTGTTCTGAAGGCAAGAACAGCTCTCTTCTGTGCAGTCCCTTGGACAGTTGCAAGCAATTAATTGCATCACAGCCTCAAGGGCGGGTGGTGCATCTCCCCAGTCAATCACTAACTCCCCATCTACTTCCTTCCATCCATGGCCAATTGGAGAAGGAATGTCTGAATTCCTTTCCATGCATCTCTTCCATATGGCACATTGATAGTTTGCTCTCTTGCAATGATTAAGCAAAGAAGTGTCGCAGGGCGGAAGTTGCCAAGATTCAACCTCACATTTTGCGCAGAACATGTTGAAGTGAAATTCATTAATGTTGTGAGTGGCCGTCCTCGCACTGTAAAGGTCACATGTCAGTGCCTCTAAGTCTTGGAACAGTTCTGCTGAAACATCCCATGACTGGCCTAGGGCTCGTATGGTATTAATGTGTCGCTCAGGGTTCAGCAGCCGAAGAGCTGAAACCTTACCCCGGCCAGCAAAGCTGCTAACGGTGTTGCACCCTGTAAACGTGTGGAGACCAAGGAGGCAAGCACATTTGTCGAGACCAAGGGCATCTGCGGCTTTCTTAACCTCGACATACTCAGTGCGGGTCTTGGACCCAGTCTTGAAGTATAGTGCGCATGTTAACTGTGGTGTAAATGCCATTCCCAGAATGAAGACATCGGTGTCGGGTGACACAATCACAGCAGCTGCTAGACCAGATGCAGCACAGTGCTTGGCATGGAGAAGTAGTCTGGTATCTGCTTCTTCTTGGCTGCTTGACAGATCTTCAACATCAGAGATGGAGTTCTTTGTAAGTCTGGTGCATCGGTCTCCATGGGTAACAAACAGCTCCTTGCCATCCAGTCTGTCGAGATTCTCATGCCTCCAGTCATTCACCAAGAAGTCAATGAGTTGTGATTTGTTGTTACCGCTCTGTAAGAAGCTCTTCCACTGTTTCATCCTATGGCCACATGCAATGTTACCAAATGTCATAGCACTCTTAGACCCTCTATTTAGACGCTCAGCGTTCTTAATAGAGTTCTGTCGGTACACGTCAAATACAACATCGATTCGGCGGTTGACCTTTCCCTCCCTGAGGACCGCAGAGAGGATAGTTTTTGAGGCTTCTCCAAAAGAAGCATTGCTTGTATTGGCCAGCAGCTTCTGAACCATGGCCATACCATCAATGATGCAGGCCGAGTTTGCAGGGATAGTATTTCAACTAGCGCACAAACATCCTGTTTATCCCTCTTGATTCTTGGTGTACTAAGATCAGGGTGATGGAACGATCTCTCACTTCCAAGTGTAGCTCGCAATAGCCTCAGGAACAAACTCCTGTACTCAGCCGTAAGGTAGCGTCTGTGGACTGCATTGGGCTTGAGACTGAAACCTTTTGTGCCGCCTGGGGTCTGTGTGTCCTTGTTCACCGTCTCCTCGATGGTCTGGTCAACAGGAATCCTTCCAAATAGATTTTCTGCTCCCATTTGCACAGAAAATCCACCATTTCTCAGGTGCTCCAAGGCGTCCGGGTGTTCTTGTGGAAGATTCATCATCTCGGCGTAGTACGTGCTGAGATACCTGGCATAGTTGTGATTATCATAGTCAAAGCACCATGGAATCATGGCATGTATGGATGAAAGATGTAAGTTCCAATTACCCTCTCTAGATGCACGCAAGATGCTTAACATGACATCCACGGTGTCCAGGTATGAAATCCAAAATGTCGCTAGGGCCCCTCCATGTTGGCGAAGATGATCCTGATAGCTTTGGAAACGCTTTACCAAGGATACAAAGACAGGGTTATGAAGGGTTTCTGTGAAAGACCCCTGGCATACATCCTGAGAAAACATGTCAATCGGATCTGATATGCCTGCCACTTCATTTGTACCCTCCATTCCCTCAAAGGCCTCAAACTCTTTCCAGGCAAGACGCTGCAATGCCTCATACAACAATTTGTGAAACCTGACTGCGCGATTGTATCGCTTACCAGCAAGAACCCCTTCAACAGAGCCTTCGGCTATGACACCAGATTCAATGTACAGGTTCCTCAACCCTGCATCTTGGAAACGCTTCCCTATGATGTTCAACAGTGTGCACAAGGTATGAAATGTACCTAACCTAGGAATTATTTCAGAGAAGTTGGCGCATATAACATATAGCAGTGTGTAGGGAATAACATCTTAAACATTTTGAGTGGTCATTTGTAACAATTAGACAATTGGTAAAAAATATATTGAGTTTTTCATTTGTCACCCGACACCGATGTCTTCATTCTGGGAATGGCATTTACACCACAGTTAACATGCGCACTATACTTCAAGACTGGGTCCAAGACCCGCACTGAGTATGTCGAGGTTAAGAAAGCCGCAGATGCCCTTGGTCTCGACAAATGTGCTTGCCTCCTTGGTCTCCACTCGTTTACAGGGTGCAACACCGTTAGCAGCTTTGCTGGCCGGGGTAAGGTTTCAGCTCTTCGGCTGCTGAACCTTGAGCAACAAATTAATACCTTACGAGCCCTAGGCCAGACATGGGATGTTTCAGCAGAACTGTTTCAAGACTTAAAGGCATTGACATGTGACCTTTACAGTGCGAGGACGGCCACTCACAACATTAATGAATTTCACTTCAACATGTTCTGCGCAAAAAAAGGCGAGGTTGAATCTTGGCAACTTCCGCCCTGCGACACTTCTTTGTCTAATCATTGCAAGAGAGCAAACTATCAATGTGCCATATGGAAGAGATGCATGGAAAGGAATTCAGACATTCCTTCTCCAATTGGCAATGGATGGAAGGAAGTAGAGGGGGAGTTAGTGATTGACTGGGGAGATGCACCACCCGCCCTTAAGGCTGTGATGCAATTAATTGCTTGCAACTGTCCAAGGGACTGCACAGAGGAGAACTGTTCTTGCCTTCAGAACATGATAAAGTGCACCTATCTCTGCAAGCTGCAAACATGCAGTGACCAACAGGAGGAGGAGGAGGTAGATGACATGACTGAATTGGAAGCATATAATGATGATGATGATGATGATGATGATGATGATGATGATGATAGTGCCATGCAGTGCGTCCGATGTAGAGTAGAGTAGTAGTATAGTGCAAAGGTTTCATTTCTTTTACATTTTTCCCCTTGGTACAGGCTGTGTGTGTTCAGAACATTGGTAGGCCTACATGATCCTTCGCGGTCAGTGCTATCACCAGTAAAGTTAACTTGCTTGCTTTTGAACATTTGGACTTCCTTTCCGAGCGGGTGGCGGCTCTTGATGCTTAACGGGTTATACTGGTCTGCTACAATATCGATTCGAGACGGCCAGGCGTGTGGCAGTGTTCTCAATGCTCTGCAGGACCCTGGAGACAAATTCATTAAAAGTTGACCCCTCTGGAAGGACTGCAGCCTGCGCTCGGATGATCACTGAAAGATCAACAACGAGACCTTTGACATTTGTTGGACTTGGTGTAACCGCGTTTTCGGTGATGTCAGCCAAAATCTGTGACTTTGAACTGTGATAAGGGTTCCATCCCTTTTTGATGAAGCACTCAGGTAATTCGGTTATCTCCCCCTCGAAAAGTTTCTTTGTCTCCGATTCACGGTTCTTGCAAGCATCTCTCAATTTGTTGAACAGTTGCTGGGTGACCTTGATGCGAGGGTTCTCAAATCCGACATCATCGGCACTGCTTGGGAGCTTCAGCATGTTTCTTTTTACCTTTGATTTGATAACATCTTCACTTCCATAGACGAATCTAGTGCGACGAAACTCGTCATACTGTTGCACTCCAATTGTGAACACCCTTCCTGCATCATCGACAATGACCTCTGGGAAGATATAAGAGGAATTCAGTCTTCTAAACAATTCTGAGGTAAATGGATTGATAAGAATTTTACTGTAAACTTTTTGACAGTCTGATATAAACTTGGGGATAAAGGAAGGGGTGATCTCCTTGTGACCTTGAGCTAATGTAGGCCCCTCTATTGCAGACAAATATTGGTGAATTTCTGGCAGGCAAGTTCAAGCTTACGAAGATATTCTTTGTCCTCGCGATTTACGAGATCAATGTACCCAGCCGTTGATTTGATTTTCTTGTTGTTGTGTTCTTGTGCTTGGTCCAGGGCTATCTTAGAGAATGCATTGCCTTATGCATTTATGGGGTAACATCCTCACTCAGATCCCCAGCCCGCCTCTTGCGATGTGTGGATGGAAACTCTATCAGAACCAACTCCACATTCAATGGACCACGGACGCAGCAAGACCAAACCTCGAGATCGTGACTGGCATTTGTTGCTGCCGAACACTCAAGTGCCAGTCATGCAAATGCGCTAAGAACAATGTCATGTGTCTTTCTTTCTGCACATGCACCAGAAAGTGCAAAAATCTCTAATTGAAGCATGTACAGAATGATATGCAGTCAGTGTGGGCTGTGTATGTAACAAGTGACCGAGGACGATTGCAGACTGTCAGTCTGTCAGATTTTGACTACGTGTACTACTACCAGGTGAAACCGAATTTCCAGGGGTCTGAAAGTGTATCATGTGTATCTAATAAATTCTTTGACCTCAAAACCCCAAAATTGACTAACTTTTTTGAGAAAATAGCCGAGATATGTGAAAACCCATTTTCGGGCCCGCGAGGTGAACCCGAAGGAACGATATCACGTGACCTATGACAAATTTAAATTCCAAACCACGCCCAATCGATTCCTTGATGTTTAAACCCCCAAAATCGACTCTAACTTTGCGCAAATCGACCAAAGAAGGGTAAAGATATGGCAAATAACAGTTTCGGGTCCCTTACCGGGCCCATAGGGGAGGGGGGGGTTTCCCGGGGTCAAATTTTTGGGCTCCTCAAAAAAATTCTTAGTGAGAACATATGACAACCAGATTTGACCCTATAAAATGTCTTTCATAATTTGCAGATTTGGGCTCTGTTACGTGCATAAGCCTCCTGACTAGGTACGCAATATCTGCGTCTGGCTCTTGGACTAACAGGTTATAGTACAGTCGGTAGGTCAGAATATCATCTAAATCGTTCAAATTGTGAAAAAAGTGTGAAAATTGGTACACTTCATACTTTTGTATGCTCTTTCATTCAAAAGCAGACACACGCGATCCACCTACAACTTCGGCCGCCATCTTGAATTCAAAAATGGCCGCCGTCATTTCTTAAAAATAGCTATATCTCGGTTAATAATCTTTGTACAGACTTGAAAATTGACTGACAGACGTAATTTGGGTTACTATTTCATACAACAACGTGATGCATGTGATTCAAGGGCGTTTTCGGCCACCATCTTGAAATTCAAACATGGCCGCCGTCATTTCTTAAAAATAGCTATATCTCGGTTAATAATCTTCGTACAGACTTGAAAATTGACTGACAGACGTAATTTGGGTTACTATTTCATACAACAACGTGATGCATGTGAATCCAAGAGCGTTTTGGCCACCATCTTGGATTCAAAATGGCCACCATAAAATTACAAACTTAGCAATTTTTCGTTCACGCGAAGATATAGGACGTGAAAATTTGCAGACGGCGCAGGTTAATAAGCTCTCATATTAAAAAAGACACACAAGTTCCAATTATAATTACAGCGGCCATATTGAATTCAACATGGCCGCCATCACATTTTACTCTGTGCTTCAAAATGATCAATGACATAGTATAACAGATACAAACAAACATGGTGAAAATGTTGAATTACCGATTTTTCTCAGTATATAACAAACACGTTCAATGCCAAACTGGCAATCGGAATCCCCAGTGTGAGAGAGAGATAATTCAAGACAACAAGTTGTAGTATACAGTACACAAGAACATGCATGGCAAGCTAAATAATACTATTGTTTAAGTTAAAACAAATGTCTCGAAACTGCATTGTCCACAAGTTGTCGCAGATTGTCACTCAGTGCGCGTAACATGAGACCTGCACAAACACAAATATAGTACTTGTATGTACAGTATAGTATCTGTTATGTGCGTGCGTTATCGCGGGCGTATAGGTATCTGTTATGTGCGTGCATGCGTGCTCGCGCGCGTATATAGCTATCTGTTATGTGCGTGCGTGCTTGCGCGCGTATATAGCTAATCTGTTATGTGCTTGCGTGCGTTCTCGCGGCGGCGTATAGGTACCTGTTATGTGCATGTGTGCTCGCGCGCGTATATAGCTATCTGTTATGTGCGTGCGTGCGTCTCGCGGGCGTATAGGTATCTGTTATGTGCGTGCGTGCTCGCACGCGTATATAGCTTTTGTTATGTGCGTGCGTGCGTTCTCGCGGGCGTATAGGTATCTGTTATGTGCGTGCATGCGTGCTCGCGCGCGTATATAGCTATCTGTTATGTGCGTGCGTGCTTGCGCGCGTATATAGCTATCTGTTATGTGCGTGCGTGCGTTCTCGCGGGCGTATAGGTACCTGTTATGTGCATGCGTGCTCGCGCGCGTATATAGCTATCTGTTATGTGCGTGCGTGCGTTCTCGCGGGCGTATAGGTATCTGTTATGTGCGTGCGTGCTCGCACGCGTATATAGCTTTTGTTATGTGCGTGCGTGCGTTCTCGCGGGCCGTATACGGTACCTGTTATGTGCGTGCGTGCTCGCGCGCGTATATAGCTTTCCTGTTATGTGGCGTGGCGTTCTCGCCGGGCGTATAGGTACCTGTTATGTTCGTGCGTGCTCGTGCGCGTATATAGCTTCTGTTATGTGCGTGCGTGCGTTCTCGCGGGCGTATAGGTACCTGTTATGTGCGTGCGTGCTCGCGCGCGTATAGGTACCTGTTATGGCGTGCGTGCTCGCGCGGTATATAGCTTCTGTTATCGTGCGGCGTGCTCGTGCGGTATATAGCTATCTGTTATGTGCGTGCGTGCGTTCTGCGCGGCGTATAGCTATATCTGTTATGTGCGTGCGGCGTGCTCGCGCGCGTGAGTTTTGAACTGCTTGTGTACACGTCGCGTTTACTTGAAGAACGGCACGTTGAAAATGCGTGTTTAGAACTCCACGATAAAATGCGTGTTTTTCCATCGTTCCAACGCGTGTTGGCATACGGCACGTGTCGACTTGGCCGGATGGTATTAACCTGCGCCAGTCGGCAAATTTTCACGTCTCTATTCTTCGTGAATGGAAATATTGCCTAAGTTTGTAATTTTTATGGCGGCCATTTTGATCCGCTTGGATCACATGCATCACGTTGTTGTATGAAATAGTAACCCAAATTACGTCTGTCAGTAAATTTTCAAGTCTGTATGAAGATTATTAACCGAGATATTAGCTATTTTTAAAGAAATGACGGCGGCCATTTTGAATTCAAGATGGTGGCCGAAAACGCCCTTGAATCACATGCATCACGTGTGTGTATGAAATAGTAACCCAAATTACGTCTGTCAGTCAATTTTCAAGTCTGTACGAAGATTATTAACGCGAGATATAGCTATTTTTTAAGAAATGACGGCGGCCATTTTAAATTCAAGATGGCGGCCGAGTTGTAGTTGATC
>NW_014577580.1:72127-93981 GCF_000485595.1 Priapulus caudatus
CCATACAAAGTGTTGAAAGTGAAATATTGACCCCAGAGACTTTTAAAGGAGCATATAATGTAGTGACATATCTTTTGACAACCACCTTGGCCCTGAACCTGATTTAAGCCTACATCTATGTAGCTCACCTACTTTTACCTACATTTTATAGCAGGTATTTACATCTATTTTTAAACTATATGTAATTAGGGATGATCATTATATTGTACATGTACGTTTTAGGCCTAAAGTCTTTTAGAAACATGTAAAAACAAGGTTTCACTAGTTAGCGGTATGGCGATGACCTTGACCTTAACCACAGATGACCTTGGTATGCCAAACTTCTATTAACTAGATAGAAACTTATTTTCATGTAGTATTTGACATTAGTATTAGTAATATGTCAAATAATCGCAACAAATTACAAGCATATTGACATCTTACATGTTGTGCAATTTTCGGCCCAAAAAATGACCGTTTTTGAAATGTATCAAACTACGTTTCATACTGTAGCTCAGGCATAAACTTGACTTGGACATCTTTTATCTACCATTTGAACCCAATTTGGTTGAGAGAATCCAATTGGTGTGGTAACTGTGGTTGTTTTTTGGGCACATAGTACGATTTTAAACAGGGGTCAAATTTCTTGACCTTTTGACCTCTGGTGACCGACATGAATAGCATATCAGCATATAACATATAGCAGTGTGTAGGGAATAACATCTTAAACATTTTGAGTGGTCATTTATAACAATTGGACAATTAGTAAAAATATATTGAGTTTTTCATTTCCCTACCCCAGATTTTGGGTCCGACGTCTGACGCGGTCATCCACATTCAAGAGGTCATTACTACCACTAAGCTGTGGATGCTGGGTGGGGCTCACGTTTTTTTTCATCTATGGATATATAGTCGGGGGTGTTAGGGATATTTTGGTTCACATTCTTCCAAAAGCACCAAATTTGGCCCAGATGTTGCCCATACCATACTTTTTCGATTTCTGCCAAATTCCAATATGGCCACCACCCGGGTTGGGGGGCAATCTAGTTAAACATCCAAAAGATCTATAATCACAAATAATACCACTTTTTAGGGGTTTTCAAGGTCTGGGAATCTGATTCTGATCTTACTTCAGTGGTTTGAGGTCAAGGTCACTCCTCAAGGTCACCCTAAAGGTCATTTTTGGGTCAAATTAATATGTCATTTTTAGTGTTTTTTTGTCAATATTTACAAACAGCACCTCATTTTATCGGTTTCGGGTTGAGTAACCCGAATCTGACCTTATTTGAACGATTTGAGGCAATATTGCATGTTCAGGTCACGACCGAAAGGTGAATCGTACGTCAATTATAGGTAAAAAACATTAACACTAAGAATTAGACATAATACCACTTTTTAGGGATTTGTGGCCTCTGAGAATCCGATTCTGATCTTATTTGGCGATTTGAGGACATAGTGACCACATTTTGGGGTCAAAGGTCAAAGCTCAGCAGTGTACTACTAAAAGATAAACAAAGATTATTCAGGAATCCATTTTATTAAAGTAATTCAGACTAAAGTATTACTACTGGTCATCTTCGCTATAACGCACCCACCTTCGCATTTGCAATGGCTGTACATCGGACACCGCGCGGTTGCATTTGCACCTTCCTGTGCATGCCTTGAGGCAGCTGCAGTGCAAGAGAATGGCACATGCCATGAAGCGTCGCTGAGAGTGGTCCATAGTGGTTGCCATGTACTGGTGCCATCTTTGTGCCATCCCACTCACTGAAGTCAGGAATTTTCTTGCTGGACCGAGGGTGGTCTGACTCCAGTAGAAATGTGCCTGTAGTAACGCTCGCTTCACATGCTGGAACAGTGCTGCTTGGGTAGGGTGGAATATTTTCCGTCGATTCTGCTTCCAGTGGTGAAGAGGCGATGCCTGGCCTCATTGAAACAGCTGCGCCACACCCCTTGCTGTACATGAGTACCACGAACGCGTTCGATCTGCTGCATATGTACAGACACCAGACTGAAGAGGTCAGGCGTCGCGTGTGAGAGCCACTAGTGTGTCGGTGAGGTCGCGCATGCTTTTCCAGGCTGCCCAGGCGGTCTTCTTGCCACATCCAAGAAAACGTAAAGTCGTGTCACATCCTGTTAGGCTGTGGAAGAGGGGTAGTGCCAAGGACTTTGAGGCTGGTTTTGGGCGCGTGTGTCCTGCTTTTAAATGAAAGAGCATACAAAAGTATGCAAGTGTACCAATTTTCATACTTTTTTCACAATTTGAACGATTTTTTTCTAATCTACTGTACTATTAAGCCTAACTGAAAAAGTCATGGACGGATTGTCATAAAATTTTCAGGATACGTCAGAAAAATATTTCTCTCTATATATATTTCTCTCTCTCTCTCTTTTCTCCCTTCTCTCCTCTCTCTCTATCTCTCTCTCTCGCTCTCTCTTTCTCTCTTTCTCTCTCTCTCTCTCTCTCTCTCTCTCTCTTCTCCCCCTCTCTCTCTTGCTCTCTCCCAATATATCTCTCTCTATATATTTCTCTCTTTCTCGCTCTCTTTTCTTCCTTCTCTATCGCCAGTGATAATTTTGGCTGAGAATATTAATTTATATGATCCTAAAATCCGACGAGAAAATCACAGACTACGTCGATCCGCACCACTCGCTACCTTCACACTTCCAAGATACGGTCAACGTTAGTCTCGCAGTCCGGCTTGGATACTCTGTAACACTGCATGTACAGTAACACTGCACACTTGCACTGTAGTGTATAACTCCGCACAGTAACACTGTGCGGTTAACTACCGTCTTAGCATTACCCCTCCCCCGCATGTAGTTACCCTGATTTCATCTAACCACTGACTTTCATTACAGCGCTGTTCTACTTTTTTTCCCCGCCGGTTGTTTGTGCGTTATCCTGCCCTTATTTTTTTCTGATGATATATAGCCTCATATCGTTATGCGATGCTCTGCCCTTCTTATCGGTATCCGTGTTTTCTTACTACCCATTTTTACTCGCTCATTATATCGCTACATATTTGTTCTTGTTTCTCGAAATAAAAGAAAGAAAATCGCTCTCTTGAGTTTTCTTTGTTGTGGTCATAATACGATGTTATAGAAACGAGTTAATATTCACCGAAAAAGACAAACATGCGAACAAAGGAAGAAGAGGTGCAATTGTAGATTACACAATGCTTGCTCATAATCTGACGTCTAATTTATCACTCGTAATAACCCGTTTCGCTGTTCCAGGGTTACGTCGATATTTGGCGAAAAAATAGCAATTCGTCGCGAGCACACAATAGTCATTGCGCGCGTTAGTAATCGGTTAAAGCAGCAAAAACGAGTTTTAAAAATGCGCAATCGGAAACATTCGGACGCCGACTGACGAGAAAGAATTCGGCAGGCATCGTGTGATTGATATGTCGGCGACGCAAAACTTGTGCGAAGCGTGTGAAAATGACGAGGAGCGAACAAGCGACGCATAGCGATGGTATGCACACGTACATATACGGCCAAATCCATACGAATCTTGCTCGATGCGCGCGCCACGGGTGTACAATGTACATAGACATCCAAATCCACACGAATCATATGTCCGATGCACGCGCCAAGGGTGTACATACATAGAGTATAATACAAGGGAGGTCAAAGCGGGGATCCGTCGTTAATCCGACAGGAATTTGACATCTCGCGTGCTCTCCGTCATCATATACCGTGGTGCGTAACTCGCGCTCGAATGTATTTGTAACCAAAACATTTGGACAAGCTCCCGTGGTGTCACTTCGATACTGGCAGCTGTGTCTATACTAATTAGAAGCAGATGAAACGCTATGTAGAAAGATGCTAACCTTTCGTTATTAGGTGCTGTGTACATTCGCGTATGCTACACACGCGGCAAAAAATGCGTCCGAGGTGTAGGGGTTTCTTAAGGGTCAGGAGCAGCCTGCATTCACACGGGCGAAGGAAGAAGGATGCTAGCAATTGCCTGCGTACTGCACACACACAGGCACATACACACACGCGCGCTCTCGCTCGCACGCACGCAGGCACGCACCTATATACATCAAGAGTCCATAATAGAAAAGATGTTCTATTATGGACTCTTGATATATATACATATAAACATAGATGAAACAAATGCGCACGCAAACGGCACGCACTCACGCACAACACGCCCGCACGCCCGCTAGTCCACCGTACGCACGCATGCCCGTACGCTCGCCCCCACACACATACAGAGATGCTATACAAAACGCAATCGTTCACACTCGTGCTCTTTTATGCCTTATACTCAAGCAAAAGCTATAATGGCTGCCTATGCTATAATACGAGTGCCAAAAAGCCGTTTACCGCCTTTTCACAAGTTTCCACGCGGGTGGCAGGCTCTATGTACGTACTTAGGCAGATAGTTGGGAAGGGCTCACACATATCGGTCACCATAGCATAAGAGTCAGGGTTAGAAATAGCGTTAGGGTTATGGGGTAGGACTGATAGATTCTCGGTACCTAACTTTAGGGGTAGCCCTGGCCATTGAAGTCGGGTTAGAGTAGAGGTTAAATAACCGTAACCGTAACCCTAACTTTAAATGTCGTCCACGAACTCTAAGCTTATTTCTAACGCAAACTCAATTCCAACCTTAACGTTGCCCAACATGGCGTTGGGGGGTTATAGTTGTGAATGATGTTAGTGTTAGCGCTGAAAGTGTGGCTACAGTTGTGGTTGTACTGACGTTTAGAGTTAAATCTTCCCGTAGGCTCTTTCCTTGTGTTATGTACATTACTAGCCCGAATAGGCTGCGAGGCTAGCATCAATACGCATCTTCTTTCAGTCTTTCGATGCATCTTTCGATGTACGTTTCTATGCATCTTTTGATGTATGTTTCAATGTATCTTTCGATGTCTGTTTCTATGTATCTTTCGATGTATCTTTCGATGTCTGTTTCTATGTATCTTTCGATGTGTCTGTCAATGTGTCCTTCTATGTATATTTTGATGTATATTCCTGTGTACGACCGTTGTACTTGTAGCTAGTATATGTAGCAAGCACGCGGCGAGTAAACATTTGGGCAGCTTGTTGCGAAGAATGCATACGCAGTACGCACGCAGCCTCGAGATAGCGTTATTATTGTTGTTGTACGCGCTGTTGGTTCCCACCCGTATATACGTTACCATCAACTATAAATATTTTCGCCGTCGACTACCGAGGATTAGTCAGCGGAGATCTCACATGTGTTAGTGGAGGTAAGGTTCATCAAATAACATCGGAGCCGTCGGCAGAGGGATTGCTTCTCCGTGCACACAGAGACCGGCGAGCCAGTGCGCCGACTAATGTTGTATACTTTACGCTAAATTGCTGGTATTTCGGTCCACCATAAACATCGCGTATGTGTCCCAGAGTAACCTTTCTCTGTGTGTGCGTGCGTGAGCTTCAAGTCGGACGTCGACAGCTGCCGCACATGCTGCCGGTAGTGCGGCGAGGTATTTACTGCCCTTCCTCTCCCTCTCGCGCGCGCTCTCTCTCTTTCTCTGCATGTCTCTCTCTTTATTTTTATCTTTCTCTTTCTCTGTATGTCTCTCTCTTTATCGTTCTCTTTCTCTTTCTTCCTCTCTCTGTTTCTCTTTCTCTTTCTCTCTCCCTCTCTCTCTATCCCTCAATCTTCACCTCTCTGTCTTTCTTTTTCTCTCGATCTCCCCCTCTCTTTATTTCTCTCTCTCTCTATCTTTCTCTCTCTCTCTCTCTCTCTCTCTCTCTCTCTCTTTCTCTCTCTTGCCCTCGCTCTTTATCTTTCTCTCTTGCTTTCTCTCTCTCTCTCTCTCTCAATCTCCCTCTTTCTCTCTCTTTTCCTTGCTCTCCATCCCGCTCTCTATCTCTCTCTTTCTCTTTATTTCTCTCCCTCTCTCGCGCTCTCTTAATCTCCGTACGCTTACAGGCGGCGATAAGCTGAGTGCATGCGTTTTTCGCTTTTCATTACAGTTCTGAAGGCTACAGAAGGAATGTTTTTGGGTGGATAGTCTTCGCGTAGACGAATAGATATTGTAGGCTTGCACATGAGAGCGTAGGCGAGAAAGAGAGAGAGAGAGAAAGAGCGCGCGGCAGAGAGAGAGAGAGAGAGAGAGAGAGAGAGAGAGAGAGAGAGAGGGTGAGCTCGATAGAGAGAAAGCGAAAAAAGTGAGCGAGGGAGGCACACACACACACGCACGCACGCACGCACGCACGCACGCACGCACGCACACACACACGCCTAGAAAGAGAGAGCATGCAACCCGTTTAAATCAGCAGGTGTGAGTCACACACGTCAACTGAAGTGTGAGAATGTAAAAGTTATGATTGCGCATCATTATGTAGGAACCGGTTACAGTTTTCTTAATAGCCATACCTTCGTATAATAGCACGAACTCACGTCTATATACATACATACGTTCATACTACTAGATGGTTCTGCTACAGTACGGCCTTATACTATAGTAATTTGTATTTATTAACTTCTTCGCCAAACTGAACTGATAGGGCTATCAATACTTAAACCCACTGCGTTTCATTTATGGTATTGAGATGGGCTATTTTAGGATGTTTTTCAGCGCTTTCATCGGGTTTTTGCTTTAGCACCGAGACTGAAAGGCCGGCGGCAAGCAAAAATGGCAACGTTTTCAGAGATCATGCTCGTACTTTTCAGAAATTGCGAACAAAAACGCCACCCATGACGTTCGCCACCGGTGTGCCACCGCAAAACATTATTCGCGTCTATCCTGCTTTCTATATACGAACCTATAATTATTAGTCAGTTAAAGCCCGCTAATATTTTATAATAATGTGCCCTCCGTCCACGCGAATATCGCTCTTCAGATGGCCACACAGTAATAATACCCGTGCGCGCGTTCTCTCTCCCCCAATTTATCATCATAACTGTCATTCCGCTAGATGTCGCGGCGAGCTCGGAGGATGCGCTTCATCGCAGCCGACCCGTGAGCTGGGTTGAGCGTCTGCGCCGTACGCACCCCACTAGCCGAGCTATCCCCCGAGTAACAGCAGCTGCGGCAAGCAAAGCGGGAGACTTTACTCATCAGGCGAGTTGCCACTATAGTTGTCACTGTGTGAGCGGCACAGTATATCTCGCAAATAACTGGAAGGGAACTGTCGAAGGCAACAATCGAAGGTAGCGACAGTCTTTGAGAAGCATTCGCAATAAAGAACACACGTACGCGTAATCGCGCTGGAAATCGAGAGAAAAAGAGAAAAAGAGAAAGAGAGAGAGAGAGAGAGAGAGAGAGAGAGAGAGAGAGAAAGAGATTTGTCTCGCAGGTGCATTACTCGTTACGGCATCACAGTACGTGTGCATTAGGCGTCACCGAACGAACACGGTGCGAAAAAACAGAGACCGCGAGTGCGTGAGCAACACGTGAGCGACAGCTCTGCGTTCGAAGGAGACGACGACTTTGACCAAGATACACCGCGCGCCCCGTTAGACGTTCACAAGGTAAGTTTAATTCGCAATCAGTGGGCTATGCCTTATCACTCATTCCGTACTTAACAGTATATCAGTATATTTTATCTGTATACGTGTAAAATAATGCTACGTACTAAAAAGAGCAAAGTTGCATGCGATATGGGCCTATAGCGTTTACTATATGTGTACACGCGCAATATTTGCACTCGTTTCCGTTCAGTCCTACTCCAGGACCGCGGATTGTAATGATAATGTTAGGGTTAGTTTACGACTAGGTTTAGGTAAAATGATTACGGTTATATTTAAGGGATTATGATTGGTACTCATCGATTAGAGATATGAATAGGATAACGTTGATTTGTGCACCGAGGTCTCAACGTAGGGCTAGAAAGATAGTCAAAGTAAGCCCTAATATTCACTTTAGTACTACAGGCGAGCATATTCATCGGTACATAGAAATAATCGTGTACTGAGCGGAGGTACCTATACCGTGCCTACAACGCCTAGCTAGGCTGAGAGAGTCTCTCCCCGGGCATCTTCCGTTAAACATTGCCGAGAGACCTAGCTAGGGCTCATAGGGTCTATGTCCCCCAGGGAACTGCTGGAACGTACCCTGGGTACGGTCCGGTATACCGGAACGTACCCTGGTACTATCTAATATGCCGGACCGTACCTCGCCTACTCAACTAACGAGTCTAGGGAGTCGCCTACGCCTACTCCCTAACCCTAACCTTAACCCTAACCCTAACCCTAACCCTAACCATATCAAATAGTTACCAGGGTACGTTCCGGTATACCGGACCGTACCCAGGGTACGTTCCGGCAGTACCCTGGGGGACATAGACGCTATGAGCCCTAGCTAAGTCTCTCGGCAATGTTTAACGAAAGATGCCCGGGGAGAGTAATAAAAAAACGGACAGTGATTGGATGGCGGCTACACAGAACTGATGAACAGCGGCTTGACGTGAATACAGACGATGTTCGCGTGTCACTGTGTCAACGCCTCGGCGTGCGTTGCACTGTGCCTCATTAATTTTTAATCACATTTTAGAATCCGGAAAAAAACCCTGCGATTTGATTCGAGCGCGTTGACTCGCAATACAGACGACCCTGTATATAAGGGTCAGTCATGAAAAAAACGTGTTCTTTATAGAAAGGTGTCCGTTGTATAAAGACGCGTTCACTGCATGATTACCACTCAATGAAAAGAGCGACCTTTATAGACCGGGACACATATTGTATAGATTTTTTGCTAGCACGTATTTGACGGTGTTCCATTTCCGGTCCGTCCGGAAAACGATCCTTGGTGTGGAACGGCGATGATTTCCACACGCGAACATATCAGAACGTTGCGCATACCTCATAATACTATTCCAGCGACCGACTAGTAGTACTTGGGTTAGGGTTAGGGTTGGGGTTAGCACATACCGCACATGAGAAACGGCCATTCACGTGTATAGTCGGTGCGGTTTAGATGTAACTCGGCCCGCGCACGCAGATAAAATGTTGCGTGAGATCATCTGGTGTGACGCACATGGTGCAGTGAAAGTAAGATCCCAGCGCGCTAAACCCTTTACTGCTTGCTTGCTCCCTCGCTACTTACGGCGAGACGCTGTAATGGAGAGTTGTCTTTGCGAACAACAAAAAGCTTATAAGCGCGGCAGACGAGATCTAGTGGCGTCCCTCGCACGCATAACACGAGCGGCGTTCCGCACACAAAAACAATTGCACACTGATCTCGTCGTCTTTTCGCTTTAAAATTAGATTGCAAGCACTTACGGGTAATTTTCTTGCATTGCCGACCGTGTCTGTACCCCGATGGGGAGCCTGACGTACACTTCTGTTGGGGGACCGTTACGATAAGCAACACGATATCTCGTCTGTGAGCGGAATACAAACAAACAGGCAGACGATTTGCGTGCATGAATTAGCGTTCTACGGCGATAATGGTTTAGGATGGACGGAAGCAGACAGCACACAGGCTCTAACGCACGTGTGCTGGCTGACACGATACAAAATTACAAACGTACGATTATCGACCGCACCCAATAACCACATTCATCATACAACAGTGGTCATTGTAATAACCCTGACCTTGGTTCTGAGCTTAAATTGATTCGCAGAAATTTATAAACAGAAATAATAACTATAATTTAATGCACAATAAAACTACCAAAAGTGCGACTTAGTAATTATGCCTTTCACATTACTTACCCACAGATGGATTGCGGTGCATGCCCATTTATGAACGCTGCCCAAAACCAATTACAGCGAAGTAGTTAATTAGTATCAATTTGCATAGATTAATTTTCAAGTGTAAAATTCCGTGCGCGTATCGTATCTTTGTTCCGCTGTTTAGGGCATACGATTGTGACGCAATTTCTTTTAGAACGCCCCTGCGATTTCTTTCATCAGTGCTGTTCTTCTGCGACGGCCGCATAATTGCTATTGTCGAACAGCCTCTCTACAACCGCACCGCTCTTTCACGCATTGAAATCGCCGAACATTGACATGCATAACCATTATTCCGCACAAATTACCTACTAAGCGGTCTGGCAGCGAGCGGTAGGTTCGCTAAGAGGTAAATACATTGGTTGCATTGTAAGCCGTGGTAAAAGGCGAGTGGGGGGGGGAGGGAAAAGGGGAGGAAAACAAACTCAGTATAGTCGTACGTATATACGGTAAGCGTCGCAGCAAAAAGAGAGTTACAGATTAGCAAGCATCTGCTATGCGATGGGTGCACTGCAAGCGGCGACAGCAAGCGGGCGCGCGGGGAGAAAGAAAGAAAAAACACAGAATTGTTGGTCAAACATACGCGTAGGTCTACTCGTCACAACAAGGAGAGAGTTAGAAATCAGCGGAAATCGCGCCCGGGATACACACATCTGTACGGCGGAATTCTTTACGCTCCGAATTCCGGAGAAAATATTCGGCCGTCAGCAGCAGCAGCAGCAACCGGCGGCCCGCTAATACCGCTACAGTGCCCACGGCTCGGCGGTTTATTTCGTTTGGCGGTTATAGCTGTGCGCACGATGGATTGTGCGTGCTGCGCAGACTGGTACCCCGTCTGTCGCTCTCCTTCCTCTCTTCGTTCCCCCGCTCTCTGTGTGTTTCTCCTCCGTCTTTCCCCTTCTCTCCTAATCTCTCTCTATTTTCTCTCTCTCACCCAATCTCTCTATCTTTCCCCCTCTCTCTCTCTCTCTCTCTCTCTCTCTCTGTGCGTCTCTTTATGTGTCTCTCTTTCCCTCTCTCTCCCTCACCCTCTCTCGATGTCTTTCTCTCTCTCTCTCTCTCTCTCTCTCTCTCTCTATGTCTCTCTCCCTCTCGCTCTTTATGTCTCTCTTTCTCGCCTCCGATGCTGAAACCCCGCTCCGTACGTGCACAGACCGCTATTAACAAATTGGTAGAGACGGCATGATGCCCGCTGCACGTGTGCCTAGAGGAAAGCGCTTTTCTCCCCTCCCCTTCCCCCCTCCTCTTCCTCTTCCTCCTCCCGTCCTCCCAGGACACCGGCGTCCGTTCTCCGCGCTGCTGCTACCGCTGCTGCTGCTGCAGCGGACGTCTATTTATGGAAGCGGATAAACAGACGGTAGCGAGAGCACAGGGCGCTGTTTTTTCCTCTGCTATCAATTACGATAGTGGTCGGCTGGACGTGCGGTTCCTGGTAGCTGTCCATCCACAGGTGAGACAGCCAGCAGAACTGCCGGCTGGGCGTGCGGTTCCTGGTAGCTGTCCATCCACAGGTGAGACAGCCAGCAGAACGGTCGGCTTGGCGTGCGGTCCCTGGTAGCTGTCCATCCACAAATGAGACAGCCAGCAGAACGGTCGGCTTGGCGTGCGGTCCCTGGTAGCTGTTCATCCACAGGTGAGACAGCCAGCAGACCGGTTGGCTGAGCTTGGATTCGCGCCGAACTGATTTAAAAGCCTGGACCCCGTTGTCAGATGACAAAATTAGTCTTAACATTATAGTCTTCTTAATTAATTAACTTTAACTTCAACGTTGTCTCGTAGATTGTTGACGGAAACATCGTAAAGTTACGAGTTTCTCATACGCAGTATATATAGAGGTCCGGTTTACGAGAAAAAGTCAATGTTCTGGCTAGTTTTGTTTCTGATAAGGGACCCCTGCTTTTTTAGAGCTATCGGAGGTTCAGTTGGGTTGAGGCTATTGATCTCATGCCTAAAGCAATGGTCACACGTTTCATACATTTGCTTCCGATGTGTCTACAAAAACTCTCCCGCGAGGACTAAACCAGGTTGGCTATGAATAATGGAGGCATTTCTGCCGCACGCGCTTCTCCATATCGATGACGATAATGATAATGCTAGCTTCGGCCTCCGTTCGTTCACCGATCATTGACCGGTGATCGGCGCTCGAATTCCAAACGCATGCATATTTTTATTTTTTCACACGAGAACTCGAAAGTCTTATAGAGCGAACACCGAGATTGTTGTGTCCTTGTGGGATACGAACTATATACGATAGATGCCGCGGCCGATAGCAACCACTATACCGTACCACATGCACACTAATAAAACACGTGCGTTACAATCCCCCTTTAGGCGTTTATCCCTAACGTTATTTCACGCAGAGATGCTCACGGGTGTTGCCGACTCGGTGGAATTGCTGTAGTATTCGGTATCTAGGTTGGCGTTGAAAAGGGGTAAAAACATTTCTTGGCACGCCGTGGCGTTGTTAGGCGATAACACAGGAACGGTGTATGTAACTCTGGCATGATAGCGACGTGTAACTCCGTCACTATGTCATAAATAATCAACGATTCTTCTATAGTCACTGTCGTTAGAAATTTAAGGAGCTTTGTCAGGGGAGCCCTATATACAGAATAATCATTGCGAGTTTGAGCTCATGAGCAGTATACTCGCATGCTAACTCGCATGTTAAATCGCATGCTATAGTAATTAAGCTAGGCGCGTGCATGGATGACCGCCAAACATGTCACAACAGTAGCCATGTTTACGAGGAAACCGTGAATTAGTTATTATAGACAGAGCGCTATACCGCTATGATCTATATATGATTAGGAACTGAAGGAAGCAGGATGTTTTTGCAGCTGGTTGATATATTAACGCCCATATATTTCTATATGGCCTCATGATACGCCACGAGTTCCTGCTAGACTCACCCTGGATCCCTTATCTAAGACAAATAGATCTCATATAAAAGAACGTCAGCGATGCGGCGTAGGGTAAGAGCGGCACACGCGATGGGCGACCAGCCGCGTGCGGACAGGCGCTGACTATTAACGACCCGGCAACCATGCTTAACATGCAAGCAGGCACCGCCGGGACGCGCCGGAAGCGTGTACGGACATCTGATCGCTCCGCCTCCCTCCCCGACACTGCCCAGCTCTTGAAGCCACTACAACTAGACAATTCAAAAGACGCAGACGCTTAAAGCGCCGAGAACTGTTTCAATTGAACACGCTAACGCTTGAAGCGATGTGAAATCGCGGTGATTTTCAACGCTTTAAGCGTGTTGAAAGCTGCGGAAGGATCGCGTGATTGAGCGTGCTCGAATTGCGTTCGCATTCTTACGAGTAACAAGTTAATTACAGCGTTGTTCACGCATTCCACCACGAAACCACACATTCATCGAAAGATGGGAGATGAGGCAGCAACTATACGTTTGTGTTTCTCATATCATATGTTTCTCAAACGTCATTCTAATATAATATATAATATAACTATATATATATAGTATATTGCAAGAGTAGATAATAACACATTATCTGTGTAACACATTATCTGTGAATCACACAACATGTGTTATTAATCTACTTCTTGAGCAATATGATATATATAATTAATATAATAAATATATATATATATATATATTATATAGTGTGCTGTAAGAGCAGTTCTACAATCTTTAGGCTTTGTAATCGTATGAATGATCATATAACTAGCAGCGTATTATTAAGGTTGGCCAGGAGGGTATGTACCTATAGGCATAGTATCATCTCCATGGCATGATCTCTATATCATACGTTTGTGCCGATGGGCTTTCATTTTCTTACAGCATAGGCGTTTAAAAACACGTGCACGTTTAGCTAGACCGAAGCACGAAAGCTCTGTACATTATACAGTGCTAATAAATTAAATGACGTCGATGGCACGTCTCGAATGAGCCTCAATTCGCGCCTAGATTAAGGACTGATGAAATACACTCCCTGCTCACAACGAGGCAAGCCACGTTTCTATTTCGTCAGTAAACGCACGGGCGCGCTCACGCACGCACACACAGCGCATGGCACACATTACCATACAATACACGCACAGCATGTATACATAGCCACATGCCCACAACACACATCTACTGCATGGCACAGACAGCACGCACACACACACCACACAGCAGCCCGCGCGCGTATACGCATAGCATAATAACACGCACACATGCAACACACACACAATGCACAACACGTAGCGCATACATACACACGCCAGCCAAACCACGCCGCGCCGATGCAGCGCACACAGCACGTACGCAGCACACACACACATACATCACGTTAGGAAACCAACACACGCAAGGTCGAATACGCGCTTGTTTGAGCACCGTTACATGCGAATTGGAGTCAACCTACGTGCGCGTTATCGTGTGTGTGGGTGTGTTGTGTGTGTGTGTTGTGTGTGTGTGTGTGTGTGTGTATGTGTGTGTTGTGTGTGTGGTGTGTGTGTGCGCGCGCGCGCGCGCGCGCGCGTGTGTGTGTGTGTGTGTGTGTGTGTGTGTGTGTGTGTGTGTGTGTGTGTGTGTGCGTTGAGTGTTAACTTGTGTATGTGAAGTTGTGTTGTGTATAAGTGTGTGTGTGTGTGTGTGTGGTGTGTGGTGTGTGTGTGTGTGTGTTTGAAAGGGGGGGGGGGCGGCACTCTAGCATTAAATACTCATATTTATTTACGTTCACCTAGTTGCGTTGAACCAGTGGTGTGCTGCTGCTGCTGCAGGCACATCTTGTCTTCGAGCCGTAAACTGGGTCCACGCTGGCATTGCTCTGCTATGTAGCGCCACTGTATTACGAGATGTTACGAGTGCCCCTCTCCACCAAACCCACCCAGTTTATAATACAACTGAATCTATAACTGAATGGTATCGTATGATTCCAATTTACAACAGTGTTCCTTTCTTCGTGGCCCGTAACGTATGTAGTATAGTTTGACGAGTATTTGGTATGTAGTGTGTGCTGCTGAACAGTGTGACGTAATCTCCTGACAATATATTCGTGGGTGTTTATATTGTATATGTCTATGTCTATGTATGAGTATATGTATATGTATATTATGTATATGTATATGATGTGTCGATGCGATTGGGGGAGAGAATGCGAATCATGTTGTATTAATATTTAAATTTTGTAGCGAGATGTCAAAAATGGACGCACGATTTTTTAGGTTAGGAAAATGAATATATAAGGATATGAATTCCGAAAAAATATCAGGGAAATTCACGTTTTGACAAAGCAAACCTCGTGTTAATGAAGCAATGCTTACGCGTGGGCGTGGTTCAACTCGAGTGCCACAAAAATAGACCAACGAGACTAAGTCGATCTATTTCTGGTAGCACTGACAACGTAGGAAAATAAAGCGCCATCGTGGGGTATGTATGATTTGTGCGTAAGAAGCATAACATAAGTATCTGTACGTGTGATAGCGTGCATGCATGGAGTCACTCCATTCGCTGCACGTGGGTCGGTCCCACAGTTAGCCTGAAAGTCAACATTTAGTCGTAAAATGTACAAAAAGCGAGCGAATTGAAAGGGAAACATACATGGGTTCACTCTAGTCCGACCAGGCTGCGAGACTGACACATTCAATGCATATTCGACGTACATTCGATGAATCCTTCAACGTGTGACCGTTTCCTAAAGCTAGGTAATTTACTCCACTCTCCGTGCATACATAGGCCTACACATAGATGGGTCACCAGGAGCTACCTTTAGCACGTAAACAGACGCCGTTAAAAATGTTAATTGAAACTTAAGCGCTCGGAGAATTTCTCACAGCCCAGCGTTCTCCTCTAGCGACAGAGCCAACAATAGTTTTTTTTTCTAGTGCGGGACATTCTACGCCCCACGCCGCACGCGACCAAACAGCAGTTAGCCTATTCCGTCGGAAACACATAACAGGTCATATGTGTGGTGTATTATACCGTTCCAACGGCAGCACTGCATCGTGGAATACCCATAACGTCCACTATTACCAAATAACGACGAATAAAAACGCGCCACATTGAACTCAACAATTATGGCGGCGCTGTCTATTGTCCCGCCGGAAGTGAATATCCCACTGCCGGAGGTACGTCACAATATACATGCGCGCAATAAAGCGCGGGAATACTATAATAGCCCTCTCAGAGAAAACCGCAGTTAGGCAAGCTATCGGCCGTAGCCGTGTTTTACGCGTAGTTGGCAGTACGTGTGTAGTCTGGACGTGCAAGATATATGCTCTAATAAATCGTGTAACGTACCATTAGCGACTATGTACATGAATTAACTATAGCATGCTTGGGTGGTCGTAATGTATTGGAAGCGTTGTCGAACGTCTAGTAAAGGCGTTTCTAAACACGTCTGTTCGTGTTGATGTGTATGCATAACTCTGTGTGCGAGGATGCGTGGGCGTCTGCATACGCATGGGCATGGTGGTCACGTGTTTGTGCGTGGTCGCGTGCACGAACGTGGGCGCGTTTGTGTGTGTGTATGTGCATTCGTGTGTGCGTGCGTGTCTGTGCGTGTGCGTGTATGTACGTGTGCGCGTATGTGCGCGTGTTTGTATCTGTGCGTGTGCGCGCTCGTGAGGGTGGAGGGTGGGTATGTACGTGTGTGTGGGTGTGAGGGTGGGTGCTTGTGCGCGTCTACGAGTGGGTTCACGCGCGTATGTGCGCGTGTGTTCGTGTCATTGTGAGCATGTCTTCGTATGCGTGTGCGTGTTGCGTTTGTAGGCCTACTCAGTAGCTAAGCGAGCGAGATGGATTCTGCCTAGCGGGGAAAAGAACCAGCCAGCCCTGAGTGTTTCCGCTTGGGAAAGGTTCGCCGCATGCAGCATCGACCCGGGGCATGATGGACGTGACCAGCGCACGAAGAGGCTGCCGTGACTGCACGAGGAAAACTTTGCTGGTCTCATATAGACGCACGCACGCACGCACACGCGCACGCACGTATGCAAGACATTATCTGGTATTTCCCGGTACCCAGATAACTAAAATGGGCCAATCCTTCGTCTCGAAAATGACCGTTCTCAGTTCTCGTGACCATTTGATATGATTTTAGTTCTGGTTTGGAAAAGCTAAATCAGTTCCATCTCGGGGTAATATTGCCATAGCAACCCGCACCTAACTTTCCGTAATGCTTGGAACGTGGCCCTGGTAAAACCAGCTGAACGATTTCTTCCATACGCACTCGCACGATGTATTATATTCCTTCAAGAATTACGCGAGATATTCAACCTAATCGCTTCGCAAATAAGCATGCGCTGGCCATTTTGCGTTTTCGTTTTCGTTTGGCCGTTCACTATGCGAATAGCATTCGTTTCGCGGTTAACTAGCTCTAGGAAACTGTTATAGTTGATTTAGCTCTGGTTGTGTAGTGGACGTATCGTTGTGGCAACATCGATGTTTTAAAATCTTCTTTTACAGCATTCACACAGAGTACTCACGATGTCGTTAATGTTTCAGTCGCATTTATGATTCCTATCGTTCTTTCCTTCCTCATACTACAAACGGAAAAAAACTGCAATCCTGCCATATCGAAAAAACCTTAACAGACTCCGGAGGGGGGTTTTTCGAGATACGCGCTTCATTTTCATACTTAGCGATATTGCTGTAGGCAGGCCTCGCATATTTAAACGACATAGGGTTTCATAAATGTTCGCGAACAGACAGCGAGAAACTCTAGCCATTCTGTAGCAGGCTTTTTAATCCCACGCAGTCTATATCAATCATAATTATTCGCTATCAGTATCATGCGATGTGCTGCCATGTCACATAAGAGTTAGCGTCGAGAAAAATCCCGATTTGAACAAACACACATCACATTTACATGCGTGCTCGAATCGTCAACGTCAGATTCAATGGTCGTTTTTTCCTAATTAGAGGGCAGCACCGTCTGCGGTTAGCAGCGCTATAAGTACGGTGGTCATTACCACCTAATTCGACCTCTAAATGTTATATTTATTGCCTGCTAGCATCTATGACAAATACGACATACGCATATACGCTCTCCTATGACACTATTTGCCATAGGAAGATTCTTTCTATGACAAATATTGTTGTATGTGTTGTGCGCATCATAGGAGTTTAGGAGCGCTATTATGAACGCAAGCAGTGAATTTCAGCTGTAAAGCAAAATATATAATTTGCTGTAAGCCGTAAAGTGGAACGAACTTGGCTCGCCAATTTTGTCATAGGAAGAATCTTCTTATGACAAATAGTGTCATAAGAGAGCGTATATGCGTATGTCGTATTTGTCATAGATGCTAGCAGAACATGTTGCTTTGTCAGAGGAACTAACTCAGAGTGTTCTGCTTACGGTTAGAATCTGTCAAATACAGCGCGGTAGCAAGTTTATTGACACCGATTCTCTGCGCTCGAATGTTCCAGTGATTCATGACTGGATTCTGCAGACCATGATTCATCAAACTATTAAATAGACGTATAGCTAGCGCGCGTCTGGGGCGAGCGCGTCGCGCGTATATATATACACTTTTAATGAACGTTAGATGCAGCATTAGCAATCCTCGTACCACTCCTGTACCCTCCGCCTGCATTATATAGCTATAAGTTATCAAATTAAAGGCACCATATAAGGATATATGCACGGAATACATATGCATATATACACAGACGTATGAAGTTTTTTTTGTACAAAATTCACTGAAAAACGGGCTTGCATATAAGATGTCTGCCGTGTAACTATGATACGATTAAACCGTCTACACGTTCGTATAGCCTACCACGCACGTACGTATTTACCCAGGCATAAAATCTGTCAATGAAAATAATATCGCCTGCACGCTACCGCATCGAATGCTCAACGTCACTCAACGTAGTCGTTCGAACCTATATGAAATGTCATATATATGTCGGCCATTATTCTTGTCAGTCGTGAAAGCAAAATGCGATTGAATGCGCCGTTAGGAGGAGAATGGGGTTCATGCTTCGCCTGTTCCGTTAGTGCCACCGTGCTAACGTAGCACTCGTAAATGTACCGGCTCGGTGCATTAATGTAGGTACGTGCGCGCACACGGCGTGAACGCCAAGTAGCGGCAGGAGACCGTGTGCTGGTCGTACGGGTAATAACCCGAGGACTGAATCATTCCATTTTATCACGACCTTTATTTAGAGTGAAGACTGCTAATGTGGCAGCTAAAAATCGGCGCGAATTAAACAAGCTATAGTGAGATTCGGGCATAAAACGTGCTGTAAACACAAAATGAATTCCAGAGCTCGGTTCCGATGTAGAATCTTTCGATTATATAATATGAAACTCGAGCACGATAAAAAATGCGCGTGCGACAAAATATCTTAAAAATAATTATACAAAAACTACCAAAAAATATTATAAAAATTATATCGTGAAATAGAGAGAATGGCGCAGTAACTTAACCAACATTAGTTTTATTCTTTGTATTTTCTACAGAACCAGCAATATTTTTTAGCTATGCACTTAGGTCTACTATTGCTATGTATGTACTTTCAACTCTATTGCGGTACGTATAAATACACCATATGACACGCCAGAGGCAAATCTTTGCCACTCCACGCGTACAGAAAGTTTTCAGAAAATCGAAATAGACGCTGTTAAGTGCATAACATTCCCAACGAGAAGGTGAAGGGGAACAGCATGTTTTTTCCGCCAATTAAAAGCAAAACCTGTTCTAAATATAGTCGGATCTCCTCCGAGAGCGCGTCCTGGGGGGAAAGCGACGAATCCCGCGGTACGTTCGCGTTGAAATCGGACCTGTTGGCGAGAGGAGCCCGTAACTCTGACACACACACACACACACACACACACACACACACGCACGCACGCGCATCGCACACACACACACACACACACACACACACACACATCGCACGACACACACACACACACACACACACACGCACGCACGCACCGCACGCACGCACGCCACGCACGCACACACACACACACACACACACATGCACACGCACGCACGCACACACACACACACACACACACACACACACACACACACACACACACACGCACGCACACTCGAATTTTTTCGCGGGTTACGTTCGCAGAGGAGGTCAAGTTATTCGAGCGACTCGTGCCGACGGCTAAACGTCGAGTCAACGTGTAAACCACGACGCCGCCGCCGCTGCCGCAGACATCTCCCGGAAACATACCTTGCCGTAATGAAAGCCTTGCTCGTCCACCGACTCTCACGAGTTCATCACGCGCTTGGAAATACACGCGACCATATGCTTCTAGCTCGCCATCGTGTGCATTCCTCACTAACATCCCCGCGTGTCATAAATTATTTTTCATTTAGCATAAATCACGGAGAAGCGGTTTGCGGATAAGCCTTTCGGATAAGTTTTGAAACTGGGGCGCTGCCGCTCCGTAGAACTTTGCCCTGCCGGTCCCAGCAGATGCTCACGGTGATCGCTATGGCAACGTACTCTAGCGTGGGGTTATTAATGCGTGGGTTGTAAGCGATAAATAAGGGGGAAGCATGATGGCAGTCGCTTTTAATTCGACGTTCAGCGGCTGACGACACAGGCCAAAAAACACCGAGGCGTCATCTGCTGATTCTATCGGGACCGTATCGCTGTTGTGACGTGAAAACAAATTAGTTTCAATAGATTCCGTGTAGAGCACCGTAATTTATATGCTCCCTGGAATCAGTTGCTCAGCTACCGTTTATAGTTGGCATCTCTGAAAGAGATCCGGCGGAAGGAACCGCTGTACGTGCAAATGAAAACACGAAGCACAAACGCGCGCGGAACGTGATGTGTTTTCATCTACGAACTCATTTACTAAAATTCTGACTTGTATAATCTCGCAATATTTAAATGGTGTTTATCGTTCTCTGTCACCCTAGCTGTCACGTCTCCTTGACTGATTGGGATGTAAAACGATTGCATCGTGCACTCGCGACATGGCATCCAGTGAGTAGAGCCATATCCTGATTGTTTTCTATCAATCAGATTAGTCCTTTTCATCACGATAGTATCATACTCGGCGAATCACTGTAGATTGTGGGATAGGTATTGACCCTACGGCGGGAGACATTAAAGTTGGCATGATGCCAGTGTAGAGAATTCCTCCCGTATAGGCATCTCGAACGAGACTGGGTCATCTTACTCGTTTGCGATTCAAGACAAACTCCTTCTTCCTCACTGAAATTCGATTAGATATTTTTATACGACACAACAGACCACAATCGCGCTGTTTGCAGCGGTGACATAGAAGTCACGAAGGACTTCATAATCACAAACCAGATTTTTAATTAGATTAGTAATCAGATTTCGTTTGACCTTCGGTACGGCTCCGATTTAAGGTCAGTACAGCCCCGGGTGAAACCGTACCCGGGGCGCGTGGAGGTGCCTATCAGTTAACCAAAAAAAAAGTTGTTAAAATATTTTTTCGATCAATTTATTTCTTAAATAGTTAATTGCCATGGGGTTTATTCCTCTAAGTTAACGCCGTGGGCATCTGGGGAGAAGGTGGTATATCATTTAGCCGTGCTATATACACATTCCTTTCTCTGCCATCCGTTTGATGGCCAGTGTGGAGTTGATCTCGGCAGCAGAGCCCGCATGTTAAATCCGATAAGCCCGGTTGTAAATCTCTGTTACTCAGGCGCGCCTCGAAAGATAGAGGCATTACCACGCCGCCCAGTAGCACCTCTGTAGTACGGTGTGTGAGCACGAGCATTGCGATGTTAAACGCGATGTGGGATATTGTAAAATCCTGCTGTATGCTGTTATAGCTCGTTCTGCTAGGCGGTCCTTCATCTCTCAGTCGAATCTGGGGTGTCACACCCGTTCTTCAAACGATGTGTGGCCCGAATTGCCCCGCGGGGGATTTTTCCTTCCCCTATATTTATATCTCGACATTCCGATGCGAGGAGTTCTGAGCTGACGCGTGCTGCACCCGACTCGCATGTTTTCCTTGTAGTTAAAAACAAACATTTAAAAATATTTAAAAGAAAAAGGTTTACTCGCAGTTCTCCAGTAAGGAATATCCAGTAAGGAATATCAAGAGTTTTTTCATGTAATTCTCTGCACGTCTACGTGTACTTTCGCGTGCACACACACACACACACACACACACACACACACACACACACACACACACACACACACACACACACACACACACACACACACACACACACACACACACACACACACACACACACACACACACACACACACACACACACACACACACAC
>NW_014577580.1:94047-96383 GCF_000485595.1 Priapulus caudatus
CACACACACACACACACACACACACACACACACACACACACACACAACAACACACACGACGACACACACGACACACACACACACACACACACACACACACACACACACACACAACGCACGCACGCACGCACGCACGCACGCACGCACGCACACACACACACACGTACAGCGCGCGTATTCAACCTCTTTAATTCCTCGTAAAAAATATAAGAAACCCTTTCTCGTGTTTCGCTGCCCTAGAAACCGGAACAGCTTTCAGTAGGCGTTATAGCTCCCGAAGGGTTTTCTGTGCAGTCTTCATAGAACTTCCCAACGGAAGCGTGAACATGTACCAACAGCAGCGCTTCTGTCCTTACTGTACGAGTTAGTATTCACAAAAAGAAGGTGCTGTGTTAGTAAAGTTGTATAAAAAGCGAATGGGGCGGATCCTACGCATCTTTATGGTGATATAGTTGCTCAATATGAATCCAAATCTACTTCAAACAACGTACAAGTAAATTTATTTCCATCGATTGATGTTGACAGAGTGAATAATCTTTACTAACATACGTAGAGTGCAAGAGAACAACTTCTCACAGAAAATGAAGAAGAAGAAGAAGAAGAAGAAGGAGGAGGAGGAGGAGGAGGAGGAGAAGAAGAAGGAAGAAGTGAAGGAAGAGTAGTAGGAACACGTTTTGTGTGATTCTAATTTCCTATTTACATTTCGGTCCAGATATCACTCCTGGTCGAATAGAGTTGTATCTAGCAGGTTCATGTTTAACATTAATACATTGATCCCGATTGGTCAGTGAACATCACGTAGGAATAAGCCATATCGTAAAGTCTCGCCACCATTTTGAAACGTCATCAGGTGAAAGTGCAACCGGGATAAGCAAACCTTTGAAAACAAAATATTGGACGTGGCTTCCTTCACTGTCTAGTCCACGTGGTTATCATTGACTAACTGAAATAACTTTAAAAGACACATGCAACTTCCTGAACGTATTGTTCATGCACAAACCTCGACCATGTCAAATAGGAGCATACGACGCAATAGGACAGATAACAGTAGAAGAAGGTGTAGCCGTGTGTCAAATAATGATATACCCGAACGAAATATGCACGTAGTATGTGATTCTCCCTCTAAAAATAAAAATATCGGAATTAATACGCTTTCAGGAAGATGACACGCCAATATTTTCCCGTCGACTAGTCGACACAGAGGCTTTAATTAACCCGCTTCTAATAAATTTACTCTGTATACGGTGTGCATATAGACAGTAGGATCAGCTGTGGAGACTGTCAGCCTGCAATACCAGCTGTTGCTTGCATATGATGAGACGGCCCGTGTTTCGCACGTCGGCTAATGTGAAACCGTGTTCGTACGCGTTTACCTTACGAGCAGCGTCTGCACTGAACAAACGTTATAGTCACGCGTAACGCACTCACACGATGCAATCACTGATTGCAAAATCTCATACGCGTAGTGACGTACCCGTGCGACTTGATTACGATGCTACTTAACATTAACGCTTCCATTTCGCTATTTGCTTATACCGTAAGGTGTGCAATAATACAATAATTTAATACAATAATTGCGATACTCCTCTATATAGAGTCATTTTGGTGACAACGTCATTTTCTTCGCTAGTTTCGTACTAACCATGACGCCATTTGGTGCCATTTCGATCACTAGCATTCTGCTATGCTATTTATCCTGCTTTTATGTAAACTATCGTCATATCGGGAATGAATAAAGACAAAAACCGTGATTTTATTTACCCTTGAAGATTTATAAAAGCTGCTGTATTATCGAGCTAGCACAGCGTAGCAGTGAAATCCGAGCGTGCTAGCAACCTCTACGATCAAAACAGCACTCTCTTCATATAACACCTACCATTACGGAGCGTTCCTGTCTGTTGCGCTTACAAACACCTGCTCGGGCTCTAGAACGCGCGACGGCGTTGAATTTCCGTCGAATTGACGTAAAATGTGGCATACCTATTACGATGAGAGAGCCGATATCCTGTTCGCGAAAAAAACTACCGTAAGACTCATCTACTCACGGGGGCCAAAACGGGAGAAAATTCCACGCGCTAGATAATGGCTGAGGCTTATGAGAGATGAGCTCATATAATATGGCACGCCATTGAGACCTTATGCGGTGCACGGGTTACTTACTATATGCAGTATTGGCACAGACGCCGCTGTCCTTGTTTAGTTTTGTTACTGCAGCAGCTGCGTCCTCAATAACACCACGGAGGTCATTTCTACATGGCGGAGGTTCCCACGAGAGAGAGAGAGAGAGAGAGAGAGAGAGAGAGAGAGAGAGAGAGAGAGAGAGGAGGAGGAGAGAG
>NW_014577580.1:97146-103846 GCF_000485595.1 Priapulus caudatus
GATGGATAGATAGATAGATAGATAGATAGATAGATAGATAGATAGATAGATAGATGAATAGATGGATAGATAGGTAGATAAATAGATAGATAGATAGATAGGGGGAGAGTGAGAGGTGGGGAGAAAGGAGAGAGGGGGAGAGGGCGTGGGAGGGGGACGGGAGAGGGAGCGAGGCAGGCGGGAGAAAGGGAGAGAGAGAGAGAGAGAGAGAGAGAGAGAGAGAGAGAGAGGGGGGGGGGACAAGCAGGTGTGACGCCCAACACATTCGCGTTTGAATCTACGTGTTTACCTAAGGACATTTCCTTTTCGACTTTAAAACGGCGAGCACTGTTCGCCGTTGAACGAACCCCTCGTTGCGTATTGATCTAGCCGAAAGCTATTACGCACATACCCGTTTCTCATTATGATGCAACAATAAAGCCGGAAAGCAATCGTGGCGGCGATGCGAATCTACTGCTGGGCGTGTTAATTATTGTTCCGTCGCTGACAAGCCAACATACGACGAAGACGCGTCGTGTTCGTCGTTGACATGCGATGTTTTTTCGAGGCGTCGCTGAGAACTGTCCGCCTAATTTCGTCGCGCAAACATTCGCCATTCGTTTTGCGACCGGTCACCGAGCTCATCGCTTGTGACGTCAGTCACCTATAGTTACATAGGCGATTGTTATAGTCTGAATTATTTACAACATTGCGCATGCGCATGACAGCGACCCGGCTGGCCAAATACGACAATTACTAATGATTGACATTAAACTTTCGCTCATCCGTGGTGGTCCAGATGGGCCAACACACGCTCGTGTGATACTGGGGCGGGTGGAGGGGCATTGATTACCACTACTACTCCATCAGTCATATCGTCACCGGCGTGTGAACGCGTGCAGGCAGCAGTTGTGACCACCTGGTCGCACCTGGTGCGCTCGCATATATGCACGCGAGCGCGTCTCGGAGCAACGATCCGCCTGCTCGTTTCTAAATATTTCCTCATTCGCTGCATTATCGGATTATTCCCGCCGAAAAACACGATGGAAAAGATCGCGTGGCTATACGGCTCGCTACGAAACAGCGCGATGCAGCGTCGTCGTCTGCTGGCATATGTACGTCTTCATAAACAAGCTCGAAGCAAAATAAATGGCCGGCGCTGGCAGATGGCCCGCGTTGGGCCTCCTCGCGAGAAAATAGGAGGCAGGCGTCATGTGTTTCTCGTTCAGTCGGGCTGCAAGCAAACAACGCGATGCCACCTCCCCCCTATTCTGTCTAGCTTTCCGATCGGATGCTATCTTTTGCCCATCGTTTGCCCATTGCTTCCGCCATTGAAAGTGCTCGTGGTTTCTTCGATGGTGGGTCACGTGTTCATACGAAACCAGAAATAAACTACCGCGTCGCGAATAGAGTTTTATTACTTGATTGTAATTAAATTGTATAATTGATTGCAATGCGATGTGCTTATTGATATACGAAGACTAGCTGGCCAATGACGATTAGTTACTAAAAGATTAGGCGAAGGAGGCCGGAGCAGCAGTGAAGCCCCGCCCTGGGAACTGTTCTTAGTGACATCTAGCGTGAGGAAATTCAAATAACCCCAGACGAAGCCTCTTTAAACTCCAATTTTACCGCATGTCGTGGTAATAGGTTAGTCCCCAACGCATTGTAAATTCTAGCCCTAGGAAATACGGTCTACGCCAACAAAGGTCGCAAAGAGAAACCGAGTGGAAGTCCCACGCTCGATTTCTGCCTACAGTATATTTAGCGAGAACATACGCAAACATATAAAAAACCGATATTGCGTGTCAGTTTTTAAAGCAAAAACTTCCCTAAGCAAATGCATATGCGTGGCGTTGCCAGTCTCTTAAAGACGGGGCGTCCCTGTGGATACTACAATCTAGCATATTGCGCCATCTAATGGGGCTATCCGGGTTTCTGGTCGTTTTCGCACAGGAGAAGATAAGAAACCAGTCTAACAGCACTGCCTGATGTAGTTGGGTGTGCTCTGATTGGTGTAAATCAGATAGGTTTAGATCAACGCTAAGTGGGTCTAATAGATTTCTGAGGTGCTGGGATCCAGTTCGTAGGCCAGTGTAACACAGTGCGTAAATAGCTAGGTCATTAGTTGTAGCCGATATAAATTTTGTGCACAGAGAATTGACCAGATAAGGAATTGACAGCGTAATCGATTTTCTGACAGCTATTTTATATCTTTCATTTTTCAGTCTTTCTTGAAGCTTAAAACATATTTCAGTCAAATCCGTATATAGGAGTCACTCAAAGGAAACTCTAAAGTTGTAATTTATAGACAGGTGTCCTTTCTACAGAGGTAACTTCACTGTATAACTGTCACTCGAGGGAAAGGCCAATAGTGTCCTATATACAAGTGTATGTTCTACGGAGATGACCGCTAACACAGGATTGAGTGTTGTTGTTTTTTAATTAAACGGGTTAGGCAAACCAATGTTACCTTGTCCGAATAAGGTCGGTACAAAGTATTTGAGCTTTCATGTGTTCGAGCGAGAAAACATTGGGAATATATTTGGGAATTTATGTATAATGAATGATGCATTCGATGGCCGTATGTCCGTCCTAATGGGTATTTGCTATTGCGTGTTGACGTAGCGTCGACGTTGTCTCGTGTGTAACGCATGCTATTTGCGCGTGGGACCATGCACTCTACGCTCAGCAGTGAAGTGCTGGGATGGTTTACACAATACATGTTCACTTCACATCAAAGCATTGTTCTACGCCGAGTAGTGCAACACAATAGTGTCCGTCTAATGGTCTTCGATATTAGGCTTGAGACGCGATGGCAATATAGCTTATTATCGTATTACCAGCTTATTATTCGATAGCAAGTTAATGCGTAGGATAAGTACACTAAGGCAGGATGACGAAGTTCACTCTCAGGCACGCACACCCACACTCACGCACGCTCACATGCGTCCATTCACGCGCGCATATACGCACGCATTTGCTTGCATGTGCGCATGTAGGCACACACTCACGTACGTGTACACACTCACGCACACACGCACGCACGCACGCACGCACGCACACACATACACACACATGTATGCACGCACACACGTGCAGTAACTATTACCACATTACGCAGCTATATGCGACTGCTATTCAGCATATGCACAAACATGCCGCGTATGATAAAACCGATGGGCACGAATACAGGTATTTCCCCGGCCTGCTGCTTACTGAAGCCAGCTGACCACACAAACGAACCACCCCATGTGCTGTTCATTTATCCGGCCGCGCTTCTATACTTGTTATACTTGTTGTGTGTTATGCGGGTGCTTGGGTAGGTTCGTGCGTGCATGTGTACGTACGTGCATGTGTATACGTGCGTATGTTACGCTGCAATTCTGATCGAATGAGTATTAATGGGGCTTTATACGGTGATAAATTCGTTAGAGTAAACACGCGTTCAGCATCATACGACGCGTAGAAATGTTTACTTTCACATGAAACATATTAAAGATGTTTTTATCTATTTTTTATTATTAAAACAGGCTTTAATGTAAAACAAAACGTCGCGCGACGTCTAATATTTTAATCATGTTTTTCCCGCGTTCATTTCTTAATTTCGCAGACAAGAAATTCGTCCGGGAAGATGTCGCTATCATGTCGCGCATTTAACGCTCTAGCACGTTCGCCTTTTTTGCTTTTTCCAGAAGGAAAGATGAATCTTTTGACCTCCGTCTTCTCTGTTTTTATGCAAATCGTAATTCACACCCCCACTGTATAACGTAGGCACGCCGTGCAGACAGGCTGCCTGCCTACAGCAACAGCCATCATCAATATTTATAAAGGCTGCTCTATGCACGTACGTAAATTTTGACATTTCTGGAGGCGACTGTAGATTACAAGAAGACGCCGTACGTTATAAAAGCATTACGATCATTTGATTATACTGTAAGCCCGGAAGCTAAAAGCTATAGCGGCTGCAATAATAACCTTAGTCATGTGAATGCGAAAAATCAGTAGCTTCGCAATCCATGGCCATGAACCGTTGGTAAATAGCTTTTCCGTGACGTAAACGCAATGTTAACTACCGGTAGCGGAAAAAAATACGCCGACAAATCTCGTAGTAATATTACCGTGGAATGCGGCGCTTAATTCAATCAGTATAATGTCGATCGATTACTCCGCCTCGTGATCAGCATCAAACAGGCGTAGCTAATCAATGCCGCCACCTGATATTTCTTCTGTGAGAACCTCTAAACGCCAAATAAAACGCACGCGAATTGTTTTTCTCCCTTAATATATATGCGTTCCACCCGTTGTGTTAAATCATCCGCTTTAAACGCCCAGCGGTACGTGTAGACGGGGATCACGTCGCCTTGTTAACGTAGTCGTCATCCGTAGCAACGACAGGGTGTCAGACTAGAGATAAAATCTTGAGATTCGGTTGCGTGCGATGGCAGACGCACGGCAGGCTACGCGTCGCGAAAGATTTACGTCAGTGTTTCATTCGGTGTTCAGAGGGAGCACGTTTTAACGAAACACACAAATTACGATCACAATGGTCATGAGGGACTTTGATGTTAGTACATAATGAGGCAGCTTTTCGCGCCTCTCTTTGATCCGTTTACGCATGCGCAGTAAACCGTGTTCCTCCGCTAAACACGTGCATGCATAAGTGGCGCCAACTCACCCTGACACCAACGGAGACCCTGGTCATTCTCTTTGTATATAATTTGAATTCAACATCGTATCCCAGCGCGACAAAGGAAACGGGTGTTTAAGAGGAACCGACCGTGCAGCGCTTTAGTTGCTGTGACCGACTGGTTTAGTTAATTGCCCGTTAGCCCGATAAATGCAGTTGAATAATTCTCTCTCGTTAGGCCACGATAGACCCGGCTCGTGGCTTTAGGTGGCATTTCGTTGCTTACTAATAACAATGCAAATATTACACCGTGATATTTCAAGCGCCCGTCTGCATGGCAGTTATAGTGAACGATATTGTCTATATTGCTAGATACCATGCCGAATAGAGTCTATACTCATACTGTATAGAGACTTTATGGAGTACGGAATCGCAGCATTTCTAACTGTGAGCGGTAACTGCATGTACCGCGTGCGTGCGATACACATATATCTCTTAACGCAATCTTAAATTTTGAGATAGGCACGTATAGAGCGTCTATATCTACGTTCTAGATTTCTTTAGCCGTCAATAATCGCCACCCACTTGTAACTTTCACGGAACTCGTCTCGTTATCGGCACCAAGAAGGAAACCGGTTGTTATCATCTCCCGAGACGAGAAAAAGCCATTAGGGTCGAGTGCGGGTTGATGTTTTTCTGCTCACAGGTATGGGGACAGACGGGCAGACAAGTATGAAGACAGACGGATATGGGGGTTAATAACAGGTGTTATTCACAGTATATTAGTGTAGCCGCGGTAGCTACAGCGTTCGGTAGAAAGTGTGGCCTATCAACGAGATGATTTAAACGCGGCGCACAAACCCGTCTATTTATCCCCCGCGAATAATTTGTGCGCATTTCTCGCACCCGACTGTAAACGAACAGTAAATAGTTTATAAAGAGAACGCGCATGCGTGGTGTAGATCACCCATCTACTGGTGAATATAAGGGATTCGATGTTGCACGGTGCTCTGATGGGAAATGCTAATCCCCGGGCGTGGAGCATTTTCTGCATTTACTGCCCGTACCGCAACGTGGCAGCACTAGCTGTGTTAGGATTAAGGTTAGGATCAGGGTTAAGGTTAGGGTTAGGGTTAGGGTTAGGGATATAAGGCCATGTCTAGCACGGAAGTATGACTGTGGGATCTTTCTGTGGAAGATTTGGACTTTGAAGTCGCGAACTAAATTGTCCCTCCACGCCCGTGTAATAGCAACACCCTGCTCTGATCCGGTCTTTGTGCGGCTAAGTCGTATTCGGGGTCGAACGTTAGCCGACTGTAAACAAGTGGACACCAGCGCCTGTCGTCACCTACGTATCCGTGTTTTCGGTCGCGCCGACCTCAATGAGGTGCCGGGCGTATTTACGATGCGCCCCAGCGACGGGTGCCCGGTAAACTAAATAAACACGTGGACCACACCGTGAAATCCACGCACGGATTGTGTTTTCCGCTGCTGTAAGCACGCCATGGGCGGCATCGCGCGTTTACTGCATGGTGTACACCACCTATACACGCAGACACGCGTGAATAGCGCAACATCTATGTCACCAACACATACACGCACGCACTCACGCACACGCACGCACGCATGGGCGCTCAGACACCCTTGTGCGTGCCCGCAGGCCGACACGCACGCACACACGTACACACGTACACACACACACACACACACACACACACACACACACACACACACACACACACACGCACGCTTTGCGCGAACACACGCACGCACGCACGCACGCAAGCACGCACAAACCGACTGCCAGAGCCAGGGCGTCAGCAACAAACGCGCCGCGGTTTAGTCCGCTTCACGCAAGCAACAGAACTATAGCGGGTAATTCATTTCCGGCTAACACGCACTAATTAAAATGTAACAGCTTGGCGCGTGCTCAGGCAGAGCGCCGTTGGAGAACGATGCACCGCAAAGAGGTTTGAGGTGCTTTAAATACGACAACGATCATTTGTGAGCCCCTGTACAATCTACTAAAGCCCAACGCACACACCCGAGCAAAACACCGGAACGTGGAGCGAAACATGTTTCGCTCCACGT
>NW_014577580.1:106356-112406 GCF_000485595.1 Priapulus caudatus
ACACACACACACACACACACACACACACACACACACACACACACACACACACACACACACACACACACACACACCACCACACACACACACACACACACACACACACACACACACACACACACACACACACACACACACACACACACACACACACACACACACACACACACACACACATCCCCCACCAACACGAGTTTCTCGTCGCAGTGTCAGCATGCCGAGCGGGACGTGTTGTGAATGTAATCTTGACATTGATGGCGCGGCGTCTGTCTCATCCATGCTGCCCGCATCCTCGTCGGCATAACATGCATGTTTCGTGAACAGCCCTGGGCGCGTCTCGCTAACTAGCTATCAAGCAGACAGACACGCGCATAAACAGAGAGCAAACTACGTCGACATAGCCGAGGCGAGATACGAGCGTACGCATATATATACACATATATATCTTTATATATATATATATATATATACGATTGCGTAGTAGCAGTGATCACAGTAGCTGCAGGGAACTCGTCTTTTTCGTATTTTCCCAACGTAGCAGCCTTCTATCTCTTACTTTGTTAATTACACTAGCTTCGTGGGTGGCTTGCTGCTTTCTGTAGCTGAGCTCCCGAATTTAATTTTCAACGTAAACATTCACGAGTACACATTGGCGCGCGCGCATGCGTGGATCATGCCAGTCCGTGATACCATGGCGATTTCGTGCGGAGTGACGCTAGCCACGCGCATCTAAAGTAGATATAACGTGAATATCACCATGGCAATCGTGTAGCGCCAAAAAAAATGCCTATCATGTGGCTTTGCTGTGTGATTGATGCGACGTGGGGCCTGTTTTGAATTAGTTTTTGTAATCACAACGTTGCGCATTTTCAACCAAGAAGTCGCTTATTTTTATTCACATCGTAACTTCGCGTATATTTGCAATGGAGACGTTGCACATTTTCAACCACGACGTCAAGGTTGAAATCCGCGACGTTGCGGCTGAAAAAATGATTCAAAACACGTGACGCAGTGAACAGAACCACGCGAGTGATTTGCGCACGCAGAGGGTTGTACGCCGCGCGACGGCCATTTTGGAACGATACATACATAGGCACACGCACACACACGCGCACGTATCGCATGTAGTTTTGTCTGAGCGGAGTTTGTCGCAGACAACGCGGGTGTGCCCCTATCCATCAACTACAGACGTTCATGCGCCCGGTCACTACTCCGTGCATGGCGGTGACCGTGGTATCGCTCCATCGCTAGTCTCGCAATCTATGGGATGACCCATCGTTTATATAGATCGGCTGGGTACTGGGTATACGCACGGCGGTAGATCAAAATCTGCAATATGTCGACCCGATCGCTGGCTGGGTTTACACGTCGCGTTCGAACTCTCATCGCGTCCGCGAGTTCTATTCTGTGTTAATGGCGTGCCGACACTAACAGCTATAACGCATATAGAGGGCGCGGATACACAACAGATTCTCGAGCAAAAAGTTACCGTGTCACTCCGGTGGTGTTCACAGGAGGAAAGTGCGTGAATTAGCGTGTTCTTTTTTCCGTGTTTTTTTTTCGCCTTTGACAACGCTCACTGAATGTTGCCCGGCCCGGGCATTATATACACATGCAGGCTTACATCGCAATAAGGTTAGGAGATTGCCGCTTGTGTGGCGATCATATTATTATGATACGGGTTCACACATAGACGTGTATGGGTCATGATGATGATGACGATAATGATGATGATGATGAAAATCATAACGTGCGATCACACATTCCGAGCCCCTCGTACAATATTAGTTACTCTAAACTAACTATGTAGGTCTGACTAGGTCACATATGATAGCAAAGAATCTTAACCAATATTTTTGGCTAGTTTCTTGCTAGTTTGTGGCATAAAAAGAATCGCAAAGAAGTGCAAAATATACTCCAGAAGTTCTACCCGGTAGGTTTCCGAAGAAGATTAATAGTACGAAAAGTCCGATCTTTTCGCTTTTTTGTGAGAGACAAAAATGGCGGAATGTACGTGTGACGCTAACTTCGTAATTCCTTGAAGGAAACGAAAAAGATATGCACTTTGATACAGTCTTAAACACATGCAGGTCCGCCAGTTATATATTTCTATCGATTTTTTCTACGCGACCGACATAACGCCTCTATTTGCAAGTACCAGTTATACGTGACCTATACATATTTTCAAGTCGCATCTCTTGCAAAACAAGCAGGATAACGGGCCGATGTTACGATGTAGTAAATGTGATGAATTCGAGGCACGCGCATGCCGGCTCATCGTTTCATCGATGTATGCGCTGCGGTCTACACACAGCGGTATATTACTCCGCCGAGATTTCAGCATTTTTGCATAATTAATCGGGATAGACGCTCGAGTGATTAAGAAAAAGCGAGTTCACTCGCTTCGTTCGTGAGTCATCGCAAAGCCAGAGTGAAAGTTTAATGTCTCGCTGAGTCTTTTTGATCGTACGATGCGTTACTGCTGCCGCCGCTGCCGCCGCCGCTACTACTTCTACTGTTACTGCTGGTACTGCTGCTGCTGCTGCTGACGATGCGTTACTACTGCCGCTACTGCTACTGCCGCCGCCGCTGCTGTTGTTGCTGCTGCTGCTGCTGCTGCTGCTGCCGTTACTGCTGCTACTGCTGCTGCTGCTGCTGCTGCCGCCGCTGCTGCTGCTCCTACTCCTCCTCCTCCTGCTCTTCCTCCTCCTCCTTCTCCTCCTCCTCCTCCTCCTCCTCCTCCTCCTACTACTACTACTACTACTACTAGTGATCTACTCACTACGTGACAATACGAGTGACCTGGGGACTGACTACTCCTACTGGGGGACGACGACGATACTACTACTGAATACTACTACTAACTTACTTACTACCTAGCTCACTAGCGTACTCTACTACACTGATACTACTACGACGACGACGACGACGACGCGACGACGACGAGGATAACTGGACTTGACTACTCACTACTAACTCACTACTACTACTCAACGTGACTACTGAGCTACTGGCTAGCTCTACTTCACTTATTACTACTACTACTGACTACTACTACTAAGCTCGCCTGGCTGCTGCTGCTGCTGCTCACTACTACTGCTTTCTCTCATCCTTCCTCCTCTTTCGCTCCTCGCTCCTCCTCTTCCTCTGTCCTCCTCACCTCCTGCCTCCTCCTCTCTGCGTCCTCCTCCTCCTCCACCTCATCTCGATCGCTGCTGCTGATGCCTGCGGATAGTTTGCTAGTATATATGTTCGTGAACGCTGTGGACGTGGGCAGCGGGCGGTCTGTCTCTTTCTCTCGGTGTCGCTCTCGTCTCTCTCTCTCGCGTCTCTCTCTCTCTCTCTCTCTCTCTCTGTATGTGTGTACGTGTCTACGGCTTCCGTTCGCGCCACGCAGCCGCCATCGTCTGCGTGCTCGGCCCGGCGTTTGTTGTTGCGCGCCAGCCTGTGTCCACTTTGCGCGCTACTTAATTGCCGCCGCCTCTGTGTTGCTTAGACATTCGATTCCAGTTTTAGCCGAACGCATATATATATATATATATATATATATATACTTCAGTGCGCGACCGGCGTAACATGGTAGACATCGCCTCTTATGGCCGAACCCCCCCCCTTTACATTGAGCATGGTCAATAAAGGTCGCATAATCCCCATGCGCATGCGCAATTCGCCCTGCTAGACACATCCATACCCATGCGCAGTGTATCGGGGGGAGGGGGGCGTTTGCCATAGCGGGGATGTCTCTCATGGCTGCGCGGTGCATGCGTGTGAGTGACAATAACGCGTGATTCACGACGACAATAATGGTTGCTTTCACGTCTGCAAGAGTATATTATACACTGACTAGTGGGGAAAACCCCCAATATATCGCAAGAACTCTTTGATCGCCGTCACGATCACTCGACACGATCATCACGTGGCTTGCATCTACCGTCGGCATGCAATCTCGGCAGATTTCTACGACGTGATGAATATCATCCGTAAAATTACCTGTATTTTTCTCGGAAATCTAACGTTGGGTGGGCGTGAAGGAGCTTCTGATAGCAGTTTGGGTGTAGCTTTGATGAAATAGCGCGAGACGGCGGTAGTGGTGGGTGGGCGGCGGCAGTGACGAGCGTCTGTTTATTTCCAGTAAAATACATTTTCTGTGGATGTGATCTCAAGCGACTATGCATACACACATATATAGCAACACGTCACACGCAATATCATAAAGACATTCCCATGATTTATTATACGAGCATCTGAGAAATTATTACTACGTGAACGGATAAGTCGAAAGACAGTTTACGAGGCGCACTGGTCCGTTCACGATGTCTCTCTATGGTGCCACCACAGAAACGAAGGCTTTTCATGGCGTGAAAGCCAAGGTTGAACACTACTCATAACAGACGGGAACGGGTTTGCTGCTGATCGGAGAATGTTCCCACCTATCCCGTATTCACGTGTGAACGTCGCAGACGTGTATAGTTGGAGTATTTATGTCACCCCGACGATTCATCGAACCACCCGCCTTTGTGCCCTTCGCTCCTCATTTCTATTTTAGATAAGATCAAATCAGACGAGCGACAGATAATCCACTCAATTTGCTCCTCTAGGTAATAATGGCCATTCGTGTGGCGGTTAGTGCGATTGCCCTAAAAATCACGACACACCGATTGTCATAGACCCATAGCGATCCTATATAAGCCTAGCCAACACATGCCTTCATGTAGTGGCGTGTATGTTAGTCAGTAGATGCGATGCTTGCCTGCCCACCGAAACATCTCTGTGCATTTTTATGGGGAAAGCTATGTCGGCGCGTAGGATCGGCCGACTGCGATAGCGGTAAGTGGTTTTTCTCGGACGAGGAATTCGTTTGTCACGCCCGCGAGTCGCTCCCGATGACGGCTCCTTTGTATTGCAGTGATGAGCGTATTTTTACTCAGCTCGCTTGGCACTTACCCGACCTTGCGCGGGCCCGTATTTTCTACGTATAGGCGGACGGAATATCAACCTTCGTATAAGCTACGAGCAGAATCGATTGTGATTAGATAGGAAAGAATCGTAGATGTTTATGACGATTACTATAAGTAGGGGCGAATAATGACAAATTATTCACTTATATAACTGCGCCTCTGCTACAAGCAAGTATAGCGGATGCTGCTCGACATGATGCGCAGTGATCAGATGCTGAATCGATAGATCGCGAGATTAGCTTGCTGTGTATAATTGCCAATCGCATTCTCGCAAGATCAGAGAGGATTCCAATCGCAGTAACAGCGCGATAATTTGCGCACAATATACGGAAATGCGTTTGATCACGCGCGAGATTGATTGGTCGCGGAAGAAGAATGTAAATAAATTAGCATTCCCTGGTCGAGTTCGCGTTCAAGATCCCTGCAACAGCAGCAAGATGGGTGCGTAAAAAACGATAGACAGCATTGCGAAAAATCTACGCAAAAATGTCTGCCTTGATTAGCGGGGCATCTGCGTTGGCTTTCGCACTGCGGTGCTGCTAGAGTTGGCAATTATAGTACGAGGCCAACTCTATAATGCATATCGTGTAGTGCACTCCTGTTCGACACATGTACGCAGCAGTCTACACGCGCACGCGTCTCTCGTCTGCTCTGCACACCACTATCACATAATACACACGCGAAATTGGGATTTGCTTCTGGGGATACACTAGCTATAGTCGGTAACGTTACTGCACTTCATCTGTCGTCAGCTCTTGTGTTTGAGAGTTGTCACGTAACGTTGGCAGCCATTGTTTCACAGCTGACCGCCTCGAGGGCACATGCAGCCACGCTGCTCGTGTCGGCCGCTATGTTCGCGTCGGTCGCCCTGCTATGGGTCTAAGGGGACCGCCATATGACATTCGCAACGTTACCTAATATAGTTAGCGACGCCGTCTATATTCGGTACCCTTGTGTGTGTGTGTGTGTGTGTGTGTGTGTGTGTGTGTGTGTGTGTGTGTGTGTGTCGTCGTGTCGTGCGTGCGTGCGTGCGTGTCGTGTGTGTGTGTGTGTGCGTGTCGTGTGTGTGTGTGTGTGTGTGTGTGTGTGTGT
>NW_014577580.1:112416-117495 GCF_000485595.1 Priapulus caudatus
GTCGTACGTCGTGTCGTCGCGTCGTGTGTAGTGTGTCGTCGTCGTCGTCGTGTGTAGTCGTGTGTGTGTGTGTGTGTGTGTGTGTGTGTGTGTGTGTTGTTGTGTGTGTGTGTGTGTGTGTGTGTGTGTGTGTGTGTGTATGAGTGCGCGCGCCTGTGTCTGCGCGTGTGTGTGGGTGTGTATGTGTGTGTGTGTGTGTGTGTTGTATGTGTGCGCGCGCCTGTGTCTGCGCGTGTGTGTGAGTGGGTGTGTGGGTGTCAGTCTTGTGGTCGCTCGTGCGTGCATGCACAACAACGGGTGTGATGCGAAGGCTATGTCACTAATAAAATGTCTCTGATAGTCGTACTCTCCATGACAAGCATGCTACAAAAACCCTTGATAGATTTATTACCACTGGATAAACCTGTATGTAAGTATATGTTCTCATTTTGTTCGTCGGCTTTTCATACCTTCGGTTCAACAAAAGTTGATATTGACTTCGCTGTAGCTACTTATAGTAGATGGTCGATGCACTGTTCTGCGTGTGTAAAGTATTGAATATCGGTTTTCATAAGTACGGCGGATTGTATAATGGCAGGGCGAAAAACATCGCTTGGCTATAGACCACGTTTGAAGGATGTGTTTTCATTTGGCTTCTCGTGTTCACGAATTGATATCCCCCCCTGCCAACGCACAGCAGTTATCAACGCGTGTATAGCAGCGGGAACAGACGAAATGCGTCACCGCTAGGTGTACTGTTACTGGCGGTGATGATGTATTTTTGTGGTAATACTAATTATAGAATGATGAAGAAATTAGACAGATTTTCTTAGGATGGATAGATGTACGCGTGGCTACGCGCTTGTATATGTGTGTGTGTGTGGGGGGGGGGGTTGTATGTATGCATGCGTGTGTGTGTGCGGTGGTGTGCGTGCGGTTTTTTATGTGTGTATACGTGCATGCGCGAATGTGTGCGTGCGTACGTGCATTCGTGCGCCTCTGCGGTGGTGTGCGTGCGGTTGGTCGTGAGCTCAAACGTGGCTTATACCGTCTTACACCCAGTCTGCTCAACCTTAACCCTATTGTAGGAGGCGGTTTTTACATGATCATGAGCGACACCAGACTAACGTGTGCATGCATGTGCTTGCGTACGCGCGCGCGTGTGTGTGTGTGTGTGTGTGTGTGTGTGTGTGTGTGTGTGTGTGTGTGCGTGTGTCAGTGTGTGTTCTCGACTCCCGATGACAAATGCTACCCATCCCCCCTCTCTCTTCCTCCCCCTTCCCTTCTCCTCTCTCTCCCCCTCTCTCTCTCCCTCCCTCTCTCTCTCTCCCTCCCTCTCTCTCTCTCTGTCCTCTTTCTGCCTTCCTCTTTCCATTTCTCTCTCTTCCTCTCTCTCTCCCCCTCTCCCCCTCTCTCTAACCTACTGTTATTGACAACTATTAATGGATGAGCGGACAGATGCTTCCGCGTACTCGCGGGCGGCCAGACGATGGCTCCTCCATAAGACACACTCTAGTTACATTTCCTCGTCCGTCTGCTTCGGCAAAATTAGGACAACATTGCAACAGCTGATGCAGATTCGAGTGGCACGTCTGTTTGTCTGACCCAGACAGACGCAAATGCGGGGTTTGCCCATTCGACACATGCAGGCTGTCGTGTGGGGAAACACACAAAAAACACTCTTGGATACTAACCATCTGTATTCAGAGCCTGCATTCGCGGCAATTCCGTATTCGGGCTCCGTGTTTAGAAATCTGTATACGCGCGTATACATATTAATCGGAAATAACGCCTTTACGTTTCGATAATGTCGCTAATAATTATTTAATCTTAATAATAATAATTATTAATGTCGCTAATATTAGTAAATTCTCGTAACAAGCCGATCGTTCGTGTGTCTGCGCTGCGAGTGATAGCGCATGCGCGGCACTAACCAATCGCTATCGATTGGCGAACTCGATCGAGGGCGTGGGCCAGATATTAATAGCAAACGTAAAATCACACTCGTAGGTTTCCTTCTATTAATAGTATTGCGGCACGATCGCTATGGTCACTGACAGAGATTGTTGTGTATATGAATCGGTATGAGTGAACTCTAAGGTGGAGCATGGTTACTGACCTCTCTCAGGATTCGGCGCCATAGCTATTAATGGTGTATAAGATAAGAGGTCGATGTGCTGAAATGTAAAATAGAAGTCTTTTGGCGGATCAGGAGCTAATACCCACCGTGTTTCACTTAATATGGCCGATCATGATTATATACTCTGCGGCACTTTCAATTTTATTTTGCGTAAAAACAACGGTTTTTTTCGGCATGCCACCTGCCCGCGAGTGTCTCTTGTGTCTTAGTTCAACTCGGAATCATTACTTCCGATAAAAATAACGTACACACACGTATATGCGTGACTGTGGACGCAAATATCGTGTGTCGACCCTCGGATTTGTTCGGCTTACGGCTCCAGGGCATCCATATACATTGTACACTGCACGGAAAGGCTCTTAACGTGACCAGAAATAATTGATCAGCATGTGCATCTTCCTTGCTAAGCGATTTTTTTCTCCATCGTTTTTTTGTCTCACCGCTATACAATTTTTAGCAGACGGAAACTGTTTTGGCTTCACTGCCTACGCGTTGGGTTCAAGGACTTCGTCCATTCAGTTTGTGTAAAGCACGCGTGTTATACGTTTAACAACGTACGCGTGCAGTGCGAAGACCACCATCAGACAGACCCCCGCGAAACAACTCGTCTCACTCACAGCTTCACTCAGATATGATCTTTTTGCACGCTGGAAAAGCAAGTTGCAAGTGGAACACGTCTACTAGCCATTGCTCTTTACACGTCCACGCAGTCTCACGCAGATGCTATCCTTTTTCACGCATTTTGGAAGAATCTGGACATAGTTTCTACGCGCGTCCGCACAACATTAGTCCAACGTTTTTACTCGTTTCGTTTAGACGTCAATATTTCCCACACGGGTTGAGAGCGATATAGCCGTATTTCTCGTATGTCTGAAGTATTTCACTCATATGCTATCTATTCCCACACAGATTGGACACTTCTAGTTGTAGTTCTAGTTCAAATTCTAGTTAAAGTTGAACGAGACATAGAGGTTTATCCGTATCTTATTCTTTTCCATACCGATTGAAAGAGATATGGAGTTAGATATATATATTACCATTTCCGCGCAGGCTGAAAGATACATAGAGTTTCTCTCATATGGATTTTCTTCGATTCTTGTTGAAACAGTTATATATCGTGTGCCATTTATATGTTCTCTTTCCCCACGCAGGTTTAAAGATGTATGTACAGTTTCACTCATGATATGTTATCTATTTTCTCAACGCAGGCAGTCTAGAAAGGGATCTAGAGATTCGGCAGTGATCATCAGCATCAGCATCAGCATCATCATCATCATCATCAGCAGCAGCAGCATCAGTAGCAGTAGCATCAGCATCAGCATCAGCATCATCATCAGCAGCAGCAGCTTCATCATCAGCAGCTAGGATGAGGGCTCTCTTCTTCGTTACGGCAGTCGTCGCCGTCTCTCTGGCGGCAGCCGGCCGCAAGACAAACTGTCCCGACTACTGCTTCTGCACCGACGACTCGGTGATGTGCACCAACAACGAGCTGACCGCGATTCCGCACGAGCTGCCGCCGGACACGATGCACCTCGACCTCAGCCACAACCTCATCTCGGAGATCAAGAGCGACCAGTTCGCGCAGCTTCGCAAGCTGCGCACGATCCGCATATCGAACAACAAGCTGTTCCACGTGCGGCCGCACGCCTTCCGCGGCCTACCCGACCTGCGCGAGATCGAACTGCGCGACAATCCGCTAAAGGCGCTGCCGGCGATGTCCTTCAGCGACCTTGCCGACGTGCGCGTTATCGACCTGAGCTCGAACAAGATCGACGTCATCGCGCGCGACACCTTCGCCGGATCGTCGGACGTCGGCCAGCTGAATCTCAACTTCAACCCGCTGACGGGCATCGAGTCGTTCGCGTTCGCAAACCTCACAGGCGTCGGCAAGCTGAGCATCGCGACGGCGAACGAGGTGGCGCTGCGACCGGACACGTTCAACGGCCTGCGCGACGTCCACAGCCTCATCTTCGTCTCGAACATGACCGACGTGCCGGCGTACGCGTTGCGCGGCTTGCGCGACGTGCGCGTCCTGCAGATGGCGTGCGCGTCTAACGCCAGTATCTCTTCGCTGGCATTCTCCGGCGCCGAAAACATTAAGAACATACAGCTGAAGGGCGTTGCGTACATCGAACGCTTCGCCTTCTACGGCGTCGTCAACGTCGGCAAACTCTACCTCGACGATGTCGCCACGCTCGACTTCGCCAGCCTCGTCGGCCTCGCGGGCGAGCTCGATCGTCTCGATATGGGCCAGAGCCGCTTCAACTGCAACTGCTACTGGCAGTGGATCAACAAGTACGACTCGACGCAGCTCAGCCGCGAGCATCTGCAGAAGATCGTCTGCAACGCGCCGCCGAAATACGACGGACTGTCGGTGACGGACGTTAAATTCGAAGAGATGGACTGTCCGCCGGCCGCCACGCCATCGCTGCCGGACAGCGACGACTCCGAGCTCCACATGCATACGCCGACGAGCGACGGGGTGGACGCCGCGAAGGCGGAACCGGAAAGCGGCACGTCGATGCTGTGTGCATGCGCAGTGGTCACGGCGCTGTCGGCGCTGCTAGGTCTTTTGATTTGAGAAGGGCATCTATTTTACGGATTTCTTTTTTTTATAGAAAAAAAAAGACTGTAAAGCAACAACGACGCGGTGCGCTTGTCAAACAAAAGAGACGTGTCGCAGCAGACTAGTGTTTGTTTGTCTCTCCCTCTCCACCACCTTTTTTCTATAATGACTGTTGAATCGAATAAACATGTCAGCGTAATTAAACGATGCATGTGTCTCTGTCCAGTGCGCCCCCCAATATTGTGAAGACTTAAAGATTACTTACGTAGCCAGTAAGGAGTGTGAGTGTTGAGGGGTTGCGCATTGGCCGCTGTGTGTCTGCGGGCGACGTGTGTGTGTGTGTGTGTGTGTGTGTGTGTGTGTGTGTGTGCGTGCGTGTGTGTGTGTGTGTGTG
>NW_014577580.1:117916-125678 GCF_000485595.1 Priapulus caudatus
AAAAGTTTATGTTAAGACTAATGTTTAAGACTGTTTTGTTTATGAAAACGCGGACCCTGAACACTAACGTTGTTTGGCTAGCACCCGTGAACGGAAGCAGGCAGACTCTCTCCTCTCTCCTCTCTCTCCTCCTCTCCTCGTCTCCCAGACTGACGGGGTGCACCTTTCAATAACCATCGTTGGGACTCGATTACCAAGCGTCAGCTTCCTCTCTCTCTAATCGAAGTGGGATGTGCATTCACTACCACGCATCAACTACTCCTCTCACCGGTTGAGCACCATAACAATAATTCCAAGAGGCGTGTCTATACGCTCCCGGACTCGCGCCGAGCCAAGGACCCCCGGGACCAGATGGTCTCTATTAGAAGTAGTGTTCGATTATTAATTTGATTATAGTTCGTGCAGAAACTCTTCTCCCCTCCCAATCTCCATTCGTCCTCCGGAAGAGAATCACGGAGTTTAACGGCCTCCGGTCATTGGATCAATCCGAACGCTGTATAGAACGCCAAACGGCCATTGCTTGGCACCTGCCTCAATGCCTACAAACCTCATACGAAGTATTCATTCTACTAAACCTACAATGGTTTCGAAAAATAATTGTTCTAATAAGTTCTGAATACTGCCTTGGGTTCTATTCTATCAAATTTAATCAAATCTAGTTGATATACTATATACTAATTACTACTCATTTATACGAGAAGGAGTCAATTAATCACTTCGTACCAATAATGCTACATGTCACGGGTAATAGGACAAACAGCATGCGAATATAGTAGCCCAATATAGGGCAAACTACTTGATATAATATAGGATGTACCACATGACGTATAATACATCTGGCTACAATAAGCCTCTCGGTAAAACAGTAGAACTAAGCCGCCGCCCTGCATGCCGTAATCAGTAACTCGTACAACTATTCGATGAATAATAGTATGCCATATACCCGCGGACATAAATTATATCATTAAATAATATTTACTACATTTTAATATAGGACGTAAAACTATACGCATACCAATATAGCCCTGTATAAACAGTATCAGTACTTCGGCCTAGCGTTCGTAACTCCCTCTGCTGCCGGGTCGTCTACGGTGTGAGCGTAGCCTTGCGTGACACATCCGTAATACATACTCTCACAGAGGAAGAACTTCCAGGCGGTGCGCATTCGGCTGCCTGGGAAAACCCGTGAAAGACTTTCATGTACCGGCCCTGAAAGCATGAAACTGAAGTATCGTTAAATATCCTATTATACACATAGACACAACCAACCAGGACATACTCTGGCGCATAACCCATTATTTTATTATTATTACTATATTTATCTTATTATCATCAGATCCATCATCATAATCATCCATCCTATCTGTCCCTCGCGTCAGCCAAGGGCTCGTCAGACACAGCTGCATCAAAGTCCTGGGCGCCTAGGTACAATACTCTCACCAAGGTGCCTGGGGCGCCAAGCGCGTCGATTTCTGTTGTTGGCAGCTCGACCGTTGAACAGCATTTGTCCAGTCGCAATCCCGCGCGAATGGGTATCGAGCGGGTAGATCTAATTCCTCCCGAGGAGAGAGAGAGAGGCGAGAGCTCCCCCGCGAGGCGTAGAGCGCGCTCGAGGAAGAGCGCGAGAGAGTAGTAGTAGTAAGTGTAGAGTAGATTCATCAGTATGGTGGTGGCTGTGTGTTGTTGGTTGGCTGTGGGTCTTGTGACGGTGGTGGTTGTGGTGGTGCGTGGCGAGTAGGCGCGCGGCGCGGAGCGGTAGTATAAGCAGTAGCAGCAGAAGTACGAGGCAGCAGTAGTATCAGTTGGCAGTTCGCAGTAACAGTCTACCCCTCAGTAGCAGCCTCTCGAGCAGTAGAAGTAGTAGGAAGCGACTCGGCAGTAGACAGTCCAGGAGTAGCATCAGACACTGCTAGCAGTAGCCGTAGCACTATCATACAGATGCCAGAGCACAGCAAGCACGTACAGTCAAGCAGTACGCAGTAGCAGGTACATAGCAGCTGCAGTAGCAGACAATCCAGAGCAGTAGCAGTCTAGGCAGTAGCCCGTATCAAGACAGTAGCAGCTAGCGCAGTAGCTCATAGCAGTAGCAGTAGCGCCAGTGCAGTAGCAGAGCAACAGTCACAGAGGCAGTAGCAGGAGCAGTCAGCAGCTTCGCAGAGCAGTGCAGCTGCAGGTCGCAGTTAGCATACATACGCATAGCAGTACTCGCACATCCTCCTCGGCACAGCAGAGCACTTCAGCCGCGCATCCTCCCCTACGTAACGAGATAAAAATCGCGCAGCGCAGGTGTAAGCACCGACTAGCAGTAGAGCAGCAGAGTACCCATAAGCATAACAGTCAGATACTCCTTCCCTCTTCATCTTCTCCACACTCTCCCGTCTAATTTAGGTCATCTGATCTTTGATGATTTGCAATACGGTCAAGCTCTGAATGGATCCAACCTATCTCGCGCCGTAGCGAAGCATACGTCTTGCTCCGCTACAGAGGCCGGAGCGCCCTGCGCGCCGCCGTAAGGATAAATTGAAGCTACTGTATCGATTTCCTCTCGTCTCCAGGAGTTTTGCAGGACCTGTAGTTAAAAATGACGAACCGCCTCGTTCGTACATGCGCCACCGACTGTTGTACATGTAATTCATTCGTTTGCCTCTTAGCCCCCTTGATTCAGGTATTGCACGGCGGAACGGGTTTGATTTTGTTTTGGATGAACATTCTACCGTGGGATGGCTTCATCCTATCGCGTAATCTCCGTCGTCAAATATAATCTTCTCCCGCGTTTCTTCCGTTAAGAAATGGAGCTCTCTCCGCATCGCGTTTTCGCAATGCTTGGAGGCAAGAACACCTCCGCTGCGTGACGGCGCGACGTGACGTGGTTACACACTCAACTCGGCCCCCTTCGAGATGTGTGATCAACATAAAATCTCAACGCGCACCCCTTATTAATTATCGCACTATACCCATTATATACCAACACGATAGAGACCTCCGCTCTCTCCTACCCTCTCTCCTCTCTCTCTTCTCTCTCTCTCTCTCTTCTGCTCTCTCTTCTCTCTCTCTATCTCTCTCTCTCTCTCTATCTCTCTCTCTTTCTCTTGCTCTCTCTTCTCTTCGCTCATCATTCTCTATCTTTCTCTCTTCGCTCTCCTCTCTCTTTCTCTCTGCTCTCACACACACACACACACATCACACACACACCACACACACACACACACACACAACACACACACACCACACACACACTTACGTACACACCCACACACACACACACACACACACCACACACACACACGCGCACACACACAAGCATGTAATATAATGTAATGCTGTGTCATGTAATGTAATGTATTGTAATGAAATGCAATGCAATGTAATGTAATGTAATGCTGTGTCATGTCATGTAATGTAATGTAACGCTGTGTTATGTCATGTAATGTAATGTAATGCTGTGTCATTTCATGTACTGTAATGTAATGCTGTGGCATGTAATGTAATGTAATGCTCTGTCATGTAATGTAATGTAATGTAATGCCGTGTCATGTCACATCATGTAATGTAATCAGGAGTAGATAATAGAAGATCTTCTATTATCTACTCCTGATGTAATGTTAAGTAATATAATGTAATGCAATGTAATTTTATTTAACTTTTAAAAATTTTAGTGAATGTAATCTGTAATGGTTTGTTTCGTCGAGCGTACGCAATATGGTGACATGTATATGCGTATATATATAATGGGTGTGCGTGTGCATGGCAATAGTAAGACACATCTTACGAGTAAGAAGAATAGTGATGCATGCTCTTGTTTAATGTAGTGTTTTGTAATATTAATAATTATCTGCCCCACAGTGGTATTTTTCCGTACACTCACAAGTCCGTACACTCACATTTTCACGTTATATATATGATACAGTTAATTACGATCTCACTGGAACAAGAGTGAATAAAAACATTTGTCTTTATTCACTCCTGATTGGATGAATACTTTCCGGTACTTGTAGCCCTGATGCGATAAAGCGCCGACGTACGAGACACTTTAGATAGGTCGCGTCTATGTTGCACCATACCTGTGTATATGCCATCAGTAATGCCACACCTGTGTATATGCCATCAGTAATGCCACACCTGTGTGTATGCCATCAGTGATGCTACACCTGTGTATATGCCATCAGTAATGCCACACCTGTGTATCACCGGGTGCTAGCCAACAACGTTAGTGTTCAGGGTCCCGTTTTCATAAACAAAAACAGTCTTAACATTAGTCTTAACATAAACTTTTTCATTTCTCGTAGACCGAACCTCTACTGATCGTATATGAGAAGCTCGTGACTTTATCATGTTTCTGTCAACCATCAACGGTCTATGACAAAAAGGTTAATATTAATCCTAATGTTAAGACTAATATTGTCTCTGACAACGGAGCCCAGTTCGTAACAAGTAACCCACTGTCGTAGTCTATCGGATCAAATGTAGATCACGATTAGACTGCGGATTTCCTTTAACGCGAATTCTAAGTAATAGATAATTTATATGCTTGAAAACGGTCGTGCGGTTTTGTTCACGTAAATCCTATGCGGATGTTTTTACGTTAGTAAGCGGAATATGTGCTGTTGGAATCTGTTCGTACGTGATTCGGGGTTGTTTTGCTGCTAGATTTAACGTAATGCCCTTCATTGTCTTGATTTACCGAGATGTTCACTACAGCTTTCGTTACACAATGATAACACACTTGGAACGGTTCCAAGACAAGCGTCAGCTAACGTATGACTCAGCGTCTCGCGAGTGTGTGCATTAATGTGTGTGCATATTTCGAGTTGTTAGTCTAAAATATGTATGATTGTGTCCCGAGCTAGTCATTGTAATATTAATGATTTCTGTTGATTGATGTCAATCATCTTTAAAATCTCATTTACGTGATGTATATGATGAACAAATGCGAGCAGTTTTGCGGTGTTTTAAATATAGTGTGATTGTATGTTAACGATAATTCATGATCAAGCGAAAAAAACGAATACGAAAAAAAAATCGTTCACCGATTATATACTTATTATTATTCTTATTAATGTACGATATTAATAATAATGGTGAATTTCGCTACCTTTATTACGCAAATGAATTTGACAATTAAAAATTTCAATTAAGAGATGACATCATGAATATTAATATATATAGTGCCTTTGTTTTCACAGAATTATTGCAATAAAGGATGTGTTGTAGGCTCCTAACACATTTTATATTGCTCTACTCTGTCCCGACGGTCGTTTTCGCTGGATTCAACCATCTGGATATATACATATATATATATATATATATATACAAAACGGTCGTGCGGTTATATCAAGAGTAGATAATAGAGATGTATACATAATAGAGAGGTCTATATTATGTACTCTTGATATATATATACGTGTGTGAGTGCGTGCGTCCGTGCGTGCGTGCGTATGTGTATGTGTATATAACCTTCAAATAAATACAGTTACAAAGACTTTCAACTAACCGCACCAGTAATATGCGTAGTTGTGTTCCCGCACCCAGCAAAGGCGTTTCTAAACACCGCCCTTACAATCAGGAAATACCGGTAAAGATGTGTTAGCATAGCAATTCTATGCACAAATGCGGCGTCCAGACATGCGCCCTACATTTAAAAGCAAATAGCATCAGAGTCTAAATTAAGAATTTAAAATTCAATTGAGTTGACGTGAATTGAATGAAAGCGGGCACTGAAATGAGCTTCTACAAGTATAGAACACGTACATCAAAGTAGCTTTGCCCACATGACATCTAAATACGTAAAGTAGAAAAAAAGTGCAAGACCCATAATTCCATTCATAGTTGCACAGGGGTTCTATCCGCCCATCGAAATGTATAGATAGGCTAGAATGCGGGCACTGAAACAAGCTTCTCCAAGTAAAGAACACGTACATCAAAGTAGCTTTGCCCACATGGCATCTGAATATGTATTTAGTAGAAAAAAGTGCGAGACCCGTAGTTCCATATATGTGTAGAAGTGTATAAAGAGATTAACTGGTATGTTATATCTACGTACTCGCCAGTATACTTTTAACAATACGTCGTAAACTTCATACGTCATTATGGCACGTATGACTTGCTGCCGTGTTTGATTCCACAGGAGATTTGCTACCGAGAATTCTTCTGATTCTTATTCTGTTTTCCTTTCTGCGAATAAGAGGTCAGTAATCTTATAACAGTCCTGGATCGCACTTCTCACAAATACTGCCGCGCCCATTCACATTTGGTCTAATAACATCCGATTCCTACCAATCATAGCATGCATGTACTTCGACAACGAGCAATGCTGATTAAATCACCGTTTTTCTCCCGTGTGAAGACTAAGCAGAATTTATTTTAACCGGTAGGTGGCGCAGCAATTCAAGTTAAATAATTATGAACTGGTTCATCACTTTGTGTAGACGAGGAATCTAAATGCGTGTACAGCGATTCGGTATGTAAAAGTAACACAAACACACCAGCGCGTGTATTATATTATGTGATAAACTCTCGATAATATAGCATTTATTTAATAAACAACAGTTTGCATTACGCAATATGAGTGAGAAAAGCAAGTCTGTAACACGAATCTAGGCAGCTTATATGTTTTCGAGATTCTATACAACACTGACGATGTGATATCCATTTTTTTATAAACAGTACATGATATTACAACAATTAAAGCAGAAAACAAAGTTAGCGATAGTTTATAGATAACGTGTGTAATCATCAGGGGAAAAACAATAAACTGTAAGAGTTAAAACACGCAAAATCATCCACATTACTTTATAGATTTATCTCTAATGAAAGCTATTATATGGATATTTTTCGACAGCACCGATCTTTCACTACTACATTATTAAGCTAGGTACCAAGACTATTGCGTTTATACAAAAATATATTTGTCTTGGCAAACAGCTATAATATATACTTATATACTCACTCGTTACACATCCAAATGCATAAACATTCGTACGCGAGTTCCATTCGCTAACGAACTCACTAAACGATTCAATATTATGTACATTGGCACTCGGAGTCAGGTTAATTGTATTTAAAAAACAAACGGGGTTTCACTTCACACATATTTTCTTAGAGTGACTAATCGTATCTCAAACATTGTTCCCATTGACGGTCTTGACTATATTATGGGCACCGCGGACATTCAACCACCTGCTGCCATCTAGCGTGCAAGCGCGAGTACAAATTGATATGCGAACGCCGCTATCCCTACCTTGCATTGTAATAGATCTTGCTAATATAAACGCATAATAGATCTGTAAGAATACAAACGTTATACAAATTGCAGATAGGGTTGGTCCTCTAACTGATCGGGTTTAAAAGTACTGGACATCGCATTCTGTCAATACAACGCCCAACAAGTAATAATATCTTCATTTAACATGTTTTTACGAGATCTATGGACCTGATAAAGCTCCGTGGAAGCTACATCTGTTATGCTAATCTGTAATCTGAAATGAAATGCAATGTAATGTAATGTAATGCTGTGTCATGTCATGGCATGTAATATAATGTAATGCTGTGTCATGTAATGTAATGTATTGTAATGAAATGCATATATTATATATATATTATATATCATATATATATAATTATATATATATATATAATATATATATATATATAACCGTTATATTATTCAGACCAGTGCTTTTGACGCCCATCTGTGTACAAAAAAATAAATGGGAACATGCGTCTACAATTTAGGAAACAGAGATATGAAATCTCTCTCACAACA